>NW_026646232.1:0-239837 GCF_949987535.1 Balaenoptera acutorostrata | reverse complement strand
GTTCACTGAAAAAGGAATAGGTCTTGTCTGTTACATATTGGGTTTGTGGAACGGTATCTGAGCTAATTTGAAACCTTGTTTTATGCATCACCCCACCACACCTTTCCCGTTCAGCAGCCATAGTGTGTTTTCTAAACGTGTGACTCTGTTCTGTTTTGCAATTCAGTTCAAGTGTAGCGGTTTTTACATTCCCTCTATAAGTGAAATCTTATGATAAGTGTCTTTTTCTGTGTGACTTATTTCACTTAGAATCGTCGTACCTAAATCCACTCATCGTGCTGCTACTAGCCTTATGACGTGGATTTCATGGCTGAGTGATATTCCATTGTACATGAGGACCACAACTTCTTTATCCATTTTTCTCTTTCCTAGGATATTTAAGGTGTAATGAAGTGGGGGTTCTTGTCAACAGAGCAGCCCTAAACTTTGGGGTGCCTGTGTCTTGCTGATTTTTAGTTTTCCCAATTTATACGCCCATGAGTGGAAGTGCCCTATGCTCTCCAAGCTGTGTTTTTTAGATGTTTCAGAACACACCGTACACTTCTCCAGAGTGGCTGTTGGCAATTTACATCCCACCCATCAGCGTAGCAAGGCTCCCATTTCTCCATGGCCGGTCCTGCATTTCTGGTTTGGACACCTTTTTCCGCATGGCCCTTTTGCCCGCTGGGAAGCGAGACTTCTTTGGAGCGCTGATTTGCCTTTCCAGGTTGCTTGGTTGGCCAAAAAGGGCGTATGCGTTTTTTCCTGAATATATTCAGGAAAAAACGCATACGCCCTTTTTGGCCAAGGGCATCATTGTCCACGTTTTGCCGCTTTTCATGTGCTTTCAAGGGGATTCGAATCTACCTCCTGAAATCTGTTTCCTGCAATTCTGCCTTGCTTTCAAAGCCTCTTCGTTGCCTTCCCTTAATATATTTGTGGACGAGAGGTATCATTTAAAACTCTGCAGGTTTGTGAATTGCAGTGCCCCTGAGCTCCATTTTTCAACTCGCTTTTTTGGGAGCTGGCCGCAAAAGCGCAGGATTGCTTCAGGCCCTCTTCTGGTTCTGGGGGGGCAGGCTGAGCTTGTGCTTAATTCTTCTTCCTGATGGGAAAATAGAGTGACCTGTGCCTGTCCCAACACCTAGAGCTAGTCTCTCATTGGTTCCCCCTCTTCCCGTTCATCCTCAGGACAAATTGCAACCTGTACGGAACAGGAGGTTAAAGGTGCTGATTCTCCAAGGAGGGAGATGGCTAGTAAATCGGCTGGAATGGCGAACCCGAGCCAAGGAGATGAGAAATGAGGTGCGTTTTAGAAACCTTTCCCGATCACACGGTGTACCATCTTCTGGGTTTCTCATGCATGTTTTCGATGTAGGAAGATGCCCTTGAACCTGGAGATTTGGGACCCATGGGATGGGTACCATGCAGTATTACGTGAAAGGGTCTGCGTTGGCTCACCCAACCTCACCGAACCTCTCAGCCCCAAGAGTGTCCACCCTTATGTCTCAATCAGCTGTGGGTCTAGATATGGTCAATCCAGGTTGCATCACAGCCCCTGAACGAATTTTGTAAGAATTTCTCTCTCTTTCACTGTCTTTGTTTCACTGGTTTTGAAAAGTAATTTATTTTTATAATGGGGTTTAGCTGCTTTTCACGGCTGTGTTTATGCCGCTTTACACCCCCTTGACTCACTTACAGAGAGATATCAATACATAGGTTTGAAGATTCTTACTAGTCAGATATATTCTTGTGAGGTGAATAGGAGGTGTTGAGTCCAGTTCACTGAAAAAGGAATAGGTCTTGTCTGTTACATATTGGGTTTGTGGAACGGTATCTGAGCTAATTTGAAACCTTGTTTTATGCATCACCCCACCACAACTTTCCCGTTCAGCAGCCATAGTGTGTTTTCTAAACGTGTGACTCTGTTTTGTTTTGCAATTCAGTTCAAGTGTAGCGGTTTTTACATTCCCTCTATAAGTGATATCTTATGATAAGTGTCTTTTTCTGTGTGACTTATTTCACTTAGAATCGTCGTACCTAAATCCACTCATCGTGCTGCTACTAGCCTTATGACGTGGATTTCATGGCTGAGTGATATTCCATTGTACATGAGGACCACAACTTCTTTATCCATTTTTCTCTTTCCTAGGATATTTAAGGTGTAATGAAGTGGGGGTTCTTGTCAACAGAGCAGCCCTAAATTTTGGGGTGCCTGTGTCTTGCTGATTTTTAGTTTTCCCAATTTATACGCCCATGAGTGGAAGTGCCCTATGCTCTCCAACCTGTGTTTTTTAGATGTTTCAGAACACACCGTACACTTCTCCAGAGTGGCTGTTGGCAATTTACATCCCACCCATCAGCGTAGCAAGGCTCCCATTTCTCCATGGCCGGTCCTGCATTTCTGGTTTGGACACCTTTTTCCGCATGGCCCTTTTGCCCGCTGGGAAGCGAGACTTCTTTGGAGCGCTGATTTGCCTTTCCAGGTTGCTTGGTTGGCCAAAAAGGGCGTATGCGTTTTTTCCTGAATATATTCAGGAAAAAACGCATACGCCCTTTTTGGCCAAGGGCATCATTGTCCACGTTTTGCCGCTTTTCATGTGCTTTCAAGGGGATTCGAATCTACCTCCTGAAATCTGTTTCCTGCAATTCTGCCTTGCTTTCAAAGCCTCTTCGTTGCCTTCCCTTAATATATTTGTGGACGAGAGGTATCATTTAAAACTCTGCAGGTTTGTGAATTGCAGTGCCCCTGAGCTCCATTTTTCAACTCGCTTTTTTGGGAGCTGGCCGCAAAAGCGCAGGATTGCTTCAGGCCCTCTTCTGGTTCTGCAGGGCAGGCTGAGCTTGTGCTTAATTCTTCTTCCTGATGGGAAAATAGAGTGACCTGTGCCTGTCCCAACACCTAGAGCTAGTCTCTCATTGGTTCCCCCTCTTCCCGTTCATCCTCAGGACAAATTGCAACCTGTACGGAACAGGAGGTTAAAGGTGCTGATTCTCCAAGGAGGGAGATGGCTAGTAAATCGGCTGGAATGGCGAACCCGAGCCAAGGAGATGAGAAATGAGGTGCGTTTTAGAAACCTTTCCCGATCACACGGTGTACCATCTTCTGGGTTTCTCATGCATGTTTTCGATGTAGGAAGATGCCCTTGAACCTGGAGATTTGGGACCCATGGGATGGGTACCATGCAGTATTACGTGAAAGGGTCTGCGTTGGCTCACCCAACCTCACCGAACCTCTCAGCCCCAAGAGTGTCCACCCTTATGTCTCAATCAGCTGTGGGTCTAGATATGGTCAATCCAGGTTGCATCACAGCCCCTGAACGAATTTTGTAAGAATTTCTCTCTCTTTCACTGTCTTTGTTTCACTGGTTTTGAAAAGTAATTTATTTTTATAATGGGGTTTAGCTGCTTTTCACGGCTGTGTTTATGCCGCTTTACACCCCCTTGACTCACTTACAGAGAGATATCAATACATAGGTTTGAAGATTCTTACTAGTCAGATATATTCTTGTGCGGTGAATAGGAGGTGTTGAGTCCAGTTCACTGAAAAAGGAATAGGTCTTGTCTGTTACATATTGGGTTTGTGGAACGGTATCTGAGCTAATTTGAAACCTTGTTTTATGCATCACCCCACCACACCTTTCCCGTTCAGCAGCCATAGTGTGTTTTCTAAACGTGTGACTCTGTTCTGTTTTGCATTTCAGTTCAAGTGTAGCGGTTTTTACATTCCCTCTATAAGTGATATCTTATGATAAGTGTCTTTTTCTGTGTGACTTATTTCACTTAGAATCGTCGTACCTAAATCCACTCATCGTGCTGCTACTAGCCTTATGACGTGGATTTCATGGCTGAGTGATATTCCATTGTACATGAGGACCACAACTTCTTTATCCATTTTTCTCTTTCCTAGGATATTTAAGGTGTAATGAAGTGGGGGTTCTTGTCAACAGAGCAGCCCTAAACTTTGGGGTGCCTGTGTCTTGCTGATTTTTAGTTTTCCCAATTTATACGCCCATGAGTGGAAGTGCCCTATGCTCTCCAACCTGTGTTTTTTAGATGTTTCAGAACACACCGTACACTTCTCCAGAGTGGCTGTTGGCAATTTACATTCCACCCATCAGCGTAGCAAGGCTCCCATTTCTCCATGGCCGGTCCTGCATTTCTGGTTTGGACACCTTTTTCCGCATGGCCCTTTTGCCCGCTGGGAAGCGAGACTTCTTTGGAGCGCTGATTTGCCTTTCCAGGTTGCTTGGTTGGCCAAAAAGGGCGTATGCGTTTTTTCCTGAAAATATTCAGGAAAAAACGCATACGCCCTTTTTGGCCAAGGGCATCATTGTCCACGTTTTGCCGCTTTTCATGTGCTTTCAAGGGGATTCGAATCTACCTCCTGAAATCTGTTTCCTGCAATTCTGCCTTGCTTTCAAAGCCTCTTCGTTGCCTTCCCTTAATATATTTGTGGACGAGAGGTATCATTTAAAACTCTGCAGGTTTGTGAATTGCAGTGCCCCTGAGCTCCATTTTTCAACTCGCTTTTTTGGGAGCTGGCCGCAAAAGCGCAGGATTGCTTCAGGCCCTCTTCTGGTTCTGGGGGGCAGGCTGAGCTTGTGCTTAATTCTTCTTCCTGATGGGAAAATAGAGTGACCTGTGCCTGTCCCAACACCTAGAGCTAGTCTCTCATTGGTTCCCCCTCTTCCCGTTCATCCTCAGGACAAATTGCAACCTGTACGGAACAGGAGGTTAAAGGTGCTGATTCTCCAAGGAGGGAGATGGCTAGTAAATCGGCTGGAATGGCGAACCCGAGCCAAGGAGATGAGAAATGAGGTGCGTTTTAGAAACCTTTCCCGATCACACGGTGTACCATCTTCTGGGTTTCTCATGCATGTTTTCGATGTAGGAAGATGCCCTTGAACCTGGAGATTTGGGACCCATGGGATGGGTACCATGCAGTATTACGTGAAAGGGTCTGCGTTGGCTCACCCAACCTCACCGAACCTCTCAGCCCCAAGAGTGTCCACCCTTATGTCTCAATCAGCTGTGGGTCTAGATATGGTCAATCCAGGTTGCATCACAGCCCCTGAACGAATTTTGTAAGAATTTCTCTCTCTTTCACTGTCTTTGTTTCACTGGTTTTGAAAAGTAATTTATTTTTATAATGGGGTTTAGCTGCTTTTCACGGCTGTGTTTATGCCGCTTTACACCCCCTTGACTCACTTACAGAGAGATATCAATACATAGGTTTGAAGATTCTTACTAGTCAGATATATTCTTGTGCGGTGAATAGGAGGTGTTGAGTCCAGTTCACTGAAAAAGGAATAGGTCTTGTCTGTTACATATTGGGTTTGTGGAACGGTATCTGAGCTAATTTGAAACCTTGTTTTATGCATCACCCCACCACACCTTTCCCGTTCAGCAGCCATAGTGTGTTTTCTAAACGTGTGACTCTGTTCTGTTTTGCAATTCAGTTCAAGTGTAGCGGTTTTTACATTCCCTCTATAAGTGATATCTTATGATAAGTGTCTTTTTCTGTGTGACTTATTTCACTTAGAATCGTCGTACCTAAATCCACTCATCGTGCTGCTACTAGCCTTATGACGTGGATTTCATGGCTGAGTGATATTCCATTGTACATGAGGACCACAACTTCTTTATCCATTTTTCTCTTTCCTAGGATATTTAAGGTGTAATGAAGTGGGGGTTCTTGTCAACAGAGCAGCCCTAAACTTTGGGGTGCCTGTGTCTTGCTGATTTTTAGTTTTCCCAATTTATACGCCCATGAGTGGAAGTGCCCTATGCTCTCCAACCTGTGTTTTTTAGATGTTTCAGAACACACCGTACACTTCTCCAGAGTGGCTGTTGGCAATTTACATCCCACCCATCAGCGTAGCAAGGCTCCCATTTCTCCATGGCCGGTCCTGCATTTCTGGTTTGGACACCTTTTTCCGCATGGCCCTTTTGCCCGCTGGGAAGCGAGACTTCTTTGGAGCGCTGATTTGCCTTTCCAGGTTGCTTGGTTGGCCAAAAAGGGCGTATGCGTTTTTTCCTGAATATATTCAGGAAAAAACGCATACGCCCTTTTTGGCCAAGGGCATCATTGTCCACGTTTTGCCGCTTTTCATGTGCTTTCAAGGGGATTCGAATCTACCTCCTGAAATCTGTTTCCTGCAATTCTGCCTTGCTTTCAAAGCCTCTTCGTTGCCTTCCCTTAATATATTTGTGGACGAGAGGTATCATTTAAAACTCTGCAGGTTTGTGAATTGCAGTGCCCCTGAGCTCCATTTTTCAACTCGCTTTTTTGGGAGCTGGCCGCAAAAGCGCAGGATTGCTTCAGGCCCTCTTCTGGTTCTGCGGGGCAGGCTGAGCTTGTGCTTAATTCTTCTTCCTGATGGGAAAATAGAGTGACCTGTGCCTGTCCCAACACCTAGAGCTAGTCTCTCATTGGTTCCCCCTCTTCCCGTTCATCCTCAGGACAAATTGCAACCTGTACGGAACAGGAGGTTAAAGGTGCTGATTCTCCAAGGAGGGAGATGGCTAGTAAATCGGCTGGAATGGCGAACCCGAGCCAAGGAGATGAGAAATGAGGTGCGTTTTAGAAACCTTTCCCGATCACACGGTGTACCATCTTCTGGGTTTCTCATGCATGTTTTCGATGTAGGAAGATGCCCTTGAACCTGGAGATTTGGGACCCATGGGATGGGTACCATGCAGTATTACGTGAAAGGGTCTGCGTTGGCTCACCCAACCTCACCGAACCTCTCAGCCCCAAGAGTGTCCACCCTTATGTCTCAATCAGCTGTGGGTCTAGATATGGTCAATCCAGGTTGCATCACAGCCCCTGAACGAATTTTGTAAGAATTTCTCTCTCTTTCACTGTCTTTGTTTCACTGGTTTTGAAAAGTAATTTATTTTTATAATGGGGTTTAGCTGCTTTTCACGGCTGTGTTTATGCCGCTTTACACCCCCTTGACTCACTTACAGAGAGATATCAATACATAGGTTTGAAGATTCTTACTAGTCAGATATATTCTTGTGCGGTGAATAGGAGGTGTTGAGTCCAGTTCACTGAAAAAGGAATAGGTCTTGTCTGTTACATATTGGGTTTGTGGAACGGTATCTGAGCTAATTTGAAACCTTGTTTTATGCATCACCCCACCACACCTTTCCCGTTCAGCAGCCATAGTGTGTTTTCTAAACGTGTGACTCTGTTCTGTTTTGCAATTCAGTTCAAGTGTAGCGGTTTTTACATTCCCTCTATAAGTGATATCTTATGATAAGTGTCTTTTTCTGTGTGACTTATTTCACTTAGAATCGTCGTACCTAAATCCACTCATCGTGCTGCTACTAGCCTTATGACGTGGATTTCATGGCTGAGTGATATTCCATTGTACATGAGGACCACAACTTCTTTATCCATTTTTCTCTTTCCTAGGATATTTAAGGTGTAATGAAGTGGGGGTTCTTGTCAACAGAGCAGCCCTAAACTTTGGGGTGCCTGTGTCTTGCTGATTTTTAGTTTTCCCAATTTATACGCCCATGAGTGGAAGTGCCCTATGCTCTCCAAGCTGTGTTTTTTAGATGTTTCAGAACACACCGTACACTTCTCCAGAGTGGCTGTTGGCAATTTACATCCCACCCATCAGCGTAGCAAGGCTCCCATTTCTCCATGGCCGATCCTGCATTTCTGGTTTGGACACCTTTTTCCGCATGGCCCTTTTGCCCGCTGGGAAGCGAGACTTCTTTGGAGCACTGATTTGCCTTTCCAGGTTGCTTGGTTGGCCAAAAAGGGCGTATGCGTTTTTTCCTGAATATATTCAGGAAAAAACGCATACGCCCTTTTTGGCCAAAGGCATCATTGTCCACGTTTTGCCGCTTTTCATGTGCTTTCAAGGGGATTCGAATCTACCTCCTGAAATCTGTTTCCTGCAATTCTGCCTTGCTTTCAAAGCCTCTTCGTTGCCTTCCCTTAATATATTTGTGGACGAGAGGTATCATTTAAAACTCTGCAGGTTTGTGAATTGCAGTGCCCCTGAGCTCCATTTTTCAACTCGCTTTTTTGGGAGCTGGCCGCAAAAGCGCAGGATTGCTTCAGGCCCTCTTCTGGTTCTGGCGGGCAGGCTGAGCTTGTGCTTAATTCTTCTTCCTGATGGGAAAATAGAGTGACCTGTGCCTGTCCCAACACCTAGAGCTAGTCTCTCATTGGTTCCCCCTCTTCCCGTTCATCCTCAGGACAAATTGCAACCTGTACGGAACAGGAGGTTAAAGGTGCTGATTCTCCAAGGAGGGAGATGGCTAGTAAATCGGCTGGAATGGCGAACCCGAGCCAAGGAGATGAGAAATGAGGTGCGTTTTAGAAACCTTTCCCGATCACACGGTGTACCATCTTCTGGGTTTCTCATGCATGTTTTCGATGTAGGAAGATGCCCTTGAACCTGGAGATTTGGGACCCATGGGATGGGTACCATGCAGTATTACTTGAAAGGGTCTGCGTTGGCTCACCCAACCTCACCGAACCTCTCAGCCCCAAGAGTGTCCACCCTTATGTCTCAATCAGCTGTGGGTCTAGATATGGTCAATCCAGGTTGCATCACAGCCCCTGAACGAATTTTGTAAGAATTTCTCTCTCTTTCACTGTCTTTGTTTCACTGGTTTTGAAAAGTAATTTATTTTTATAATGGGGTTTAGCTGCTTTTCACGGCTGTGTTTATGCCGCTTTACACCCCCTTGACTCACTTACAGAGAGATATCAATACATAGGTTTGAAGATTCTTACTAGTCAGATATATTCTTGTGCGGTGAATAGGAGGTGTTGAGTCCAGTTCACTGAAAAAGGAATAGGTCTTGTCCGTTACATATTGGGTTTGTGGAACGGTATCTGAGCTAATTTGAAACCTTGTTTTATGCATCACCCCACCACACCTTTCCCGTTCAGCAGCCATAGTGTGTTTTCTAAACGTGTGACTCTGTTCTGTTTTGCAATTCAGTTCAAGTGTAGCGGTTTTTACATTCCCTCTATAAGTGATATCTTATGATAAGTGTCTTTTTCTGTGTGACTTATTTCACTTAGAATCGTCGTACCTAAATCCACTCATCGTGCTGCTACTAGCCTTATGACGTGGATTTCATGGCTGAGTGATATTCCATTGTACATGAGGACCACAACTTCTTTATCCATTTTTCTCTTTCCTAGGATATTTAAGGTGTAATGAAGTGGGGGTTCTTGTCAACAGAGCAGCCCTAAACTTTGGGGTGCCTGTGTCTTGCTGATTTTTAGTTTTCCCAATTTATACGCCCATGAGTGGAAGTGCCCTATGCTCTCCAACCTGTGTTTTTTAGATGTTTCAGAACACACCGTACACTTCTCCAGAGTGGCTGTTGGCAATTTACATCCCACCCATCAGCGTAGCAAGGCTCCCATTTCTCCATGGCCGGTCCTGCATTTCTGGTTTGGACACCTTTTTCCGCATGGCCCTTTTGCCCGCTGGGAAGCGAGACTTCTTTGGAGCGCTGATTTGCCTTTCCAGGTTGCTTGGTTGGCCAAAAAGGGCGTATGCGTTTTTTCCTGAATATATTCAGGAAAAAACGCATACGCCCTTTTTGGCCAAGGGCATCATTGTCCACGTTTTGCCGCTTTTCATGTGCTTTCAAGGGGATTCGAATCTACCTCCTGAAATCTGTTTCCTGCAATTCTGCCTTGCTTTCAAAGCCTCTTCGTTGCCTTCCCTTAATATATTTGTGGACGAGAGGTATCATTTAAAACTCTGCAGGTTTGTGAATTGCAGTGCCCCTGAGCTCCATTTTTCAACTCGCTTTTTTGGGAGCTGGCCGCAAAAGCGCAGGATTGCTTCAGGCCCTCTTCTGGTTCTGGCGGGCAGGTTGAGCTTGTGCTTAATTCTTCTTCCTGATGGGAAAATAGAGTGACCTGTGCCTGTCCCAACACCTAGAGCTAGTCTCTCATTGGTTCCCCCTCTTCCCGTTCATCCTCAGGACAAATTGCAACCTGTACGGAACAGGAGGTTAAAGGTGCTGATTCTCCAAGGAGGGAGATGGCTAGTAAATCGGCTGGAATGGCGAACCCGAGCCAAGGAGATGAGAAATGAGGTGCGTTTTAGAAACCTTTCCCGATCACACGGTGTACCATCTTCTGGGTTTCTCATGCATGTTTTCGATGTAGGAAGATGCCCTTGAACCTGGAGATTTGGGACCCATGGGATGGGTACCATGCAGTATTACTTGAAAGGGTCTGCGTTGGCTCACCCAACCTCACCGAACCTCTCAGCCCCAAGAGTGTCCACCCTTATGTCTCAATCAGCTGTGGGTCTAGATATGGTCAATCCAGGTTGCATCACAGCCCCTGAACGAATTTTGTAAGAATTTCTCTCTCTTTCACTGTCTTTGTTTCACTGGTTTTGAAAAGTAATTTATTTTTATAATGGGGTTTAGCTGCTTTTCACGGCTGTGTTTATGCCGCTTTACACCCCCTTGACTCACTTACAGAGAGATATGAATACATAGGTTTGAAGATTCTTACTAGTCAGATATATTCTTGTGCGGTGAATAGGAGGTGTTGAGTCCAGTTCACTGAAAAAGGAATAGGTCTTGTCCGTTACATATTGGGTTTGTGGAACGGTATCTGAGCTAATTTGAAACCTTGTTTTATGCATCACCCCACCACACCTTTCCCGTTCAGCAGCCATAGTGTGTTTTCTAAACGTGTGACTCTGTTCTGTTTTGCAATTCAGTTCAAGTGTAGCGGTTTTTACATTCCCTCTATAAGTGATATCTTATGATAAGTGTCTTTTTCTGTGTGACTTATTTCACTTAGAATCGTCGTACCTAAATCCACTCATCGTGCTGCTACTAGCCTTATGACGTGGATTTCATGGCTGAGTGATATTCCATTGTACATGAGGACCACAACTTCTTTATCCATTTTTCTCTTTCCTAGGATATTTAAGGTGTAATGAAGTGGGGGTTCTTGTCAACAGAGCAGCCCTAAACTTTGGGGTGCCTGTGTCTTGCTGATTTTTAGTTTTCCCAATTTATACGCCCATGAGTGGAAGTGCCCTATGCTCTCCAACCTGTGTTTTTTAGATGTTTCAGAACACACCGTACACTTCTCCAGAGTGGCTGTTGGCAATTTACATCCCACCCATCAGCGTAGCAAGGCTCCCATTTCTCCATGGCCGGTCCTGCATTTCTGGTTTGGACACCTTTTTCCGCATGGCCCTTTTGCCCGCTGGGAAGCGAGACTTCTTTGGAGCGCTGATTTGCCTTTCCAGGTTGCTTGGTTGGCCAAAAAGGGCGTATGCGTTTTTTCCTGAATATATTCAGGAAAAAACGCATACGCCCTTTTTGGCCAAGGGCATCATTGTCCACGTTTTGCCGCTTTTCATGTGCTTTCAAGGGGATTCGAATCTACCTCCTGAAATCTGTTTCCTGCAATTCTGCCTTGCTTTCAAAGCCTCTTCGTTGCCTTCCCTTAATATATTTGTGGACGAGAGGTATCATTTAAAACTCTGCAGGTTTGTGAATTGCAGTGCCCCTGAGCTCCATTTTTCAACTCGCTTTTTTGGGAGCTGGCCGCAAAAGCGCAGGATTGCTTCAGGCCCTCTTCTGGTTCTGGGGGGCAGGCTGAGCTTGTGCTTAATTCTTCTTCCTGATGGGAAAATAGAGTGACCTGTGCCTGTCCCAACACCTAGAGCTAGTCTCTCATTGGTTCCCCCTCTTCCCGTTCATCCTCAGGACAAATTGCAACCTGTACGGAACACGAGGTTAAAGGTGCTGATTCTCCAAGGAGGGAGATGGCTAGTAAATCGGCTGGAATGGCGAACCCGAGCCAAGGAGATGAGAAATGAGGTGCGTTTTAGAAACCTTTCCCGATCACACGGTGTACCATCTTCTGGGTTTCTCATGCATGTTTTCGATGTAGGAAGATGCCCTTGAACCTGGAGATTTGGGACCCATGGGATGGGCACCATGCAGTATTACTTGAAAGGGTCTGCGTTGGCTCACCCAACCTCACCGAACCTCTCAGCCCCAAGAGTGTCCACCCTTATGTCTCAATCAGCTGTGGGTCTAGATATGGTCAATCCAGGTTGCATCACAGCCCCTGAACGAATTTTGTAAGAATTTCTCTCTCTTTCACTGTCTTTGTTTCACTGGTTTTGAAAAGTAATTTATTTTTATAATGGGGTTTAGCTGCTTTTCACGGCTGTGTTTATGCCGCTTTACACCCCCTTGACTCACTTACAGAGAGATATCAATACATAGGTTTGAAGATTCTTACTAGTCAGATATATTCTTGTGCGGTGAATAGGAGGTGTTGAGTCCAGTTCACTGAAAAAGGAATAGGTCTTGTCCGTTACATATTGGGTTTGTGGAACGGTATCTGAGCTAATTTGAAACCTTGTTTTATGCATCACCCCACCACACCTTTCCCGTTCAGCAGCCATAGTGTGTTTTCTAAACGTGTGACTCTGTTCTGTTTTGCAATTCAGTTCAAGTGTAGCGGTTTTTACATTCCCTCTATAAGTGATATCTTATGATAAGTGTCTTTTTCTGTGTGACGTATTTCACTTAGAATCGTCGTACCTAAATCCACTCATCGTGCTGCTACTAGCCTTATGACGTGGATTTCATGGCTGAGTGATATTCCATTGTACATGAGGACCACAACTTCTTTATCCATTTTTCTCTTTCCTAGGATATTTAAGGTGTAATGAAGTGGGGGTTCTTGTCAACAGAGCAGCCCTAAACTTTGGGGTGCCTGTGTCTTGCTGATTTTTAGTTTTCCCAATTTATACGCCCATGAGTGGAAGTGCCCTATGCTCTCCAAGCTGTGTTTTTTAGATGTTTCAGAACACACCGTACACTTCTCCAGAGTGGCTGTTGGCAATTTACATCCCACCCATCAGCGTAGCAAGGCTCCCATTTCTCCATGGCCGGTCCTGCATTTCTGGTTTGGACACCTTTTTCCGCATGGCCCTTTTGCCCGCTGGGAAGCGAGACTTCTTTGGAGCGCTGATTTGCCTTTCCAGGTTGCTTGGTTGGCCAAAAAGGGCGTATGCGTTTTTTCCTGAATATATTCAGGAAAAAACGCATACGCCCTTTTTGGCCAAGGGCATCATTGTCCACGTTTTGCCGCTTTTCATGTGCTTTCAAGGGGATTCGAATCTACCTCCTGAAATCTGTTTCCTGCAATTCTGCCTTGCTTTCAAAGCCTCTTCGTTGCCTTCCCTTAATATATTTGTGGACGAGAGGTATCATTTAAAACTCTGCAGGTTTGTGAATTGCAGTGCCCCTGAGCTCCATTTTTCAACTCGCTTTTTTGGGAGCTGGCCGCAAAAGCGCAGGATTGCTTCAGGCCCTCTTCTGGTTCTGGCGGGCAGGCTGAGCTTGTGCTTAATTCTTCTTCCTGATGGGAAAATAGAGTGACCTGTGCCTGTCCCAACACCTAGAGCTAGTCTCTCATTGGTTCCCCCTCTTCCCGTTCATCCTCAGGACAAATTGCAACCTGTACGGAACAGGAGGTTAAAGGTGCTGATTCTCCAAGGAGGGAGATGGCTAGTAAATCGGCTGGAATGGCGAACCCGAGCCAAGGAGATGAGAAATGAGGTGCGTTTTAGAAACCTTTCCCGATCACACGGTGTACCATCTTCTGGGTTTCTCATGCATGTTTTCGATGTAGGAAGATGCCCTTGAACCTGGAGATTTGGGACCCATGGGATGGGTACCATGCAGTATTACTTGAAAGGGTCTGCGTTGGCTCACCCAACCTCACCGAACCTCTCAGCCCCAAGAGTGTCCACCCTTATGTCTCAATCAGCTGTGGGTCTAGATATGGTCAATCCAGGTTGCATCACAGCCCCTGAACGAATTTTGTAAGAATTTCTCTCTCTTTCACTGTCTTTGTTTCACTGGTTTTGAAAAGTAATTTATTTTTATAATGGGGTTTAGCTGCTTTTCACGGCTGTGTTTATGCCGCTTTACACCCCCTTGACTCACTTACAGAGAGATATCAATACATAGGTTTGAAGATTCTTACTAGTCAGATATATTCTTGTGCGGTGAATAGGAGGTGTTGAGTCCAGTTCACTGAAAAAGGAATAGGTCTTGTCTGTTACATATTGGGTTTGTGGAACGGTATCTGAGCTAATTTGAAACCTTGTTTTATGCATCACCCCACCACACCTTTCCCGTTCAGCAGCCATAGTGTGTTTTCTAAACGTGTGACTCTGTTCTGTTTTGCAATTCAGTTCAAGTGTAGCGGTTTTTACATTCCCTCTATAAGTGATATCTTATGATAAGTGTCTTTTTCTGTGTGACTTATTTCACTTAGAATCGTCGTACCTAAATCCACTCATCGTGCTGCTACTAGCCTTATGACGTGGATTTCATGGCTGAGTGATATTCCATTGTACATGAGGACCACAACTTCTTTATCCATTTTTCTCTTTCCTAGGATATTTAAGGTGTAATGAAGTGGGGGTTCTTGTCAACAGAGCAGCCCTAAACTTTGGGGTGCCTGTGTCTTGCTGATTTTTAGTTTTCCCAATTTATACGCCCATGAGTGGAAGTGCCCTATGCTCTCCAAGCTGTGTTTTTTAGATGTTTCAGAACACACCGTACACTTCTCCAGAGTGGCTGTTGGCAATTTACATCCCACCCATCAGCGTAGCAAGGCTCCCATTTCTCCATGGCCGGTCCTGCATTTCTGGTTTGGACACCTTTTTCCGCATGGCCCTTTTGCCCGCTGGGAAGCGAGACTTCTTTGGAGCGCTGATTTGTCTTTCCAGGTTGCTTGGTTGGCCAAAAAGGGCGTATGCGTTTTTTCCTGAATATATTCAGGAAAAAACGCATACGCCCTTTTTGGCCAAGGGCATCATTGTCCACGTTTTGCCGCTTTTCATGTGCTTTCAAGGGGATTCGAATCTACCTCCTGAAATCTGTTTCCTGCAATTCTGCCTTGCTTTCAAAGCCTCTTCGTTGCCTTCCCTTAATATATTTGTGGACGAGAGGTATCATTTAAAACTCTGCAGGTTTGTGAATTGCAGTGCCCCTGAGCTCCATTTTTCAACTCGCTTTTTTGGGAGCTGGCCGCAAAAGCGCAGGATTGCTTCAGGCCCTCTTCTGGTTCTGGCGGGCAGGCTGAGCTTGTGCTTAATTCTTCTTCCTGATGGGAAAATAGAGTGACCTGTGCCTGTCCCAACACCTAGAGCTAGTCTCTCATTGGTTCCCCCTCTTCCCGTTCATCCTCAGGACAAATTGCAACCTGTACGGAACAGGAGGTTAAAGGTGCTGATTCTCCAAGGAGGGAGATGGCTAGTAAATCGGCTGGAATGGCGAACCCGAGCCAAGGAGATGAGAAATGAGGTGCGTTTTAGAAACCTTTCCCGATCACACGGTGTACCATCTTCTGGGTTTCTCATGCATGTTTTCGATGTAGGAAGATGCCCTTGAACCTGGAGATTTGGGACCCATGGGAGGGTACAATGCAGTATTACTTGAAAGGGTCTGCGTTGGCTCACCCAACCTCACCGAACCTCTCAGCCCCAAGAGTGTCCACCCTTATGTCTCAATCAGCTGTGGGTCTAGATATGGTCAATCCAGGTTGCATCACAGCCCCTGAACGAATTTTGTAAGAATTTCTCTCTCTTTCACTGTCTTTGTTTCACTGGTTTTGAAAAGTAATTTATTTTTATAATGGGGTTTAGCTGCTTTTCACGGCTGTGTTTATGCCGCTTTACAACCCCTTGACTCACTTACATAGAGATATCAATACATAGGTTTGAAGATTCTTACTAGTCAGATATATTCTTGTGCGGTGAATAGGAGGTGTTGAGTCCAGTTCACTGAAAAAGGAATAGGTCTTGTCTGTTACATATTGGGTTTGTGGAACGGTATCTGAGCTAATTTGAAACCCTTGTTTTATGCATCACCCCACCTCACCTTTCCCGTTCAGCAGCCATAGTGTGTTTTCTAAACGTGTGACTCTGTTCTGTTTTGCAATTCAGTTCAAGTGTAGCGGTTTTTACATTCCCTCTATAAGTGATATCTTATGATAAGTGTCTTTTTCTGTGTGACTTATTTCACTTAGAATCGTCGTACCTAAATCCACTCATCGTGCTGCTATTAGCCTTATGACGTGGATTTCATGGCTGAGTGATATTCCATTGTACATGAGGACCACAACTTCTTTATCCATTTTTCTCTTTCCTAGGATATTTAAGGTGTAATGAAGTGGGGGTTCTTGTCAACAGAGCAGCCCTAAACTTTGGGGTGCCTGTGTCTTGCTGATTTTTAGTTTTCCCAATTTATACGCCCATGAGTGGAAGTGCCCTATGCTCTCCAAGCTGTGTTTTTTAGATGTTTCAGAACACACCGTACACTTCTCCAGAGTGGCTGTTGGCAATTTACATCCCACCCATCAGCGTAGCAAGGCTCCCATTTCTCCATGGCCGGTCCTGCATTTCTGGTTTGGACACCTTTTTCCGCATGGCCCTTTTGCCCGCTGGGAAGCGAGACTTCTTTGGAGCGCTGATTTGCCTTTCCAGGTTGCTTGGTTGGTCAAAAAGGGCGTATGCGTTTTTTCCTGAATATATTCAGGAAAAAACGCATACGCCCTTTTTGGCCAAGGGCATCATTGTCCACGTTTTGCCGCTTTTCGTGTGCTTTCAAGGGGATTCGAATCTACCTCCTGAAATCTGTTTCCTGCAATTCTGCCTTGCTTTCAAAGCCTCTTCGTTGCCTTCCCTTAATATATTTGTGGACGAGAGGTATCATTTAAAACTCTGCAGGTTTGTGAATTGCAGTGCCCCTGAGCTCCATTTTTCAACTCGCTTTTTTGGGAGCTGGCTGCAAAAGCGCAGGATTGCTTCAGGCCCTCTTCTGGTTCTGGGGGGCAGGCTGAGCTTGTGCTTAATTCTTCTTCCTGATGGGAAAATAGAGTGACCTGTGCCTGTCCCAACACCTAGAGCTAGTCTCTCATTGGTTCCCCCTCTTCCCGTTCATCCTCAGGACAAATTGCAACCTGTACGGAACAGGAGGTTAAAGGTGCTGATTCTCCAAGGAGGGAGATGGCTAGTAAATCGGCTGGAATGGCGAACCCCAGCCAAGGAGATGAGAAATGAGGTGCGTTTTAGAAACCTTTCCCGATCACACGGTGTACCATCTTCTGGGTTTCTCATGCATGTTTTCGATGTAGGAAGATGCCCTTGAACCTGGAGATTTGGGACCCATGGGATGGGTACCATGCAGTATTACTTGAAAGGGTCTGCGTTGGCTCACCCAACCTCACCGAACCTCTCAGCCCCAAGAGTGTCCACCCTTATGTCTCAATCAACTGTGGGTCTAGATATGGTCAATCCAGGTTGCATCACAGCCCCTGAACGAATTTTGTAAGAATTTCTCTCTCTTTCACTGTCTTTGTTTCACGGGTTTTGAAAAGTAATTTATTTTTATAATGGGGTTTAGCTGCTTTTCACGGCTGTGTTTATGCCGCTTTACACCCCCTTGACTCACTTACAGAGAGATATCAATACATAGGTTTGAAGATTCTTACTAGTCAGATATATTCTTGTGCGGTGAATAAGAGGTGTTGAGTCCAGTTCACTGAAAAAGGAATAGGTCTTGTCTGTTACATATTGGGTTTGTGGAACGGTATCTGAGCTAATTTGAAACCCTTGTTTTATGCATCACCCCACCTCACCTTTCCCGTTCAGCAGCCATAGTGTGTTTTCTAAACGTGTGACTCTGTTCTGTTTTGCAATTCAGTTCAAGTGTAGCGGTTTTTTACATTCCCTCTATAAGTGATATCTTATGATAAGTATCTTTTTCTGTGTGACTTATTTCACTTAGAATCGTCGTACCTAAATCCACTCATCGTGCTGCTACTAGCCTTATGACGTGGATTTCATGGCTGAGTGATATTCCATTGTACATGAGGACCACAACTTCTTTATCCATTTTTCTCTTTCCTAGGATATTTAAGGTGTAATGAAGTGGGGGGTTCTTGTCAACAGAGCAGCCCTAATCTTTGGGGTGCCTGTGTCTTGCTGATTTTTAGTTTTCCCAATTTATACGCCCATGAGTGGAAGTGCCCTATGCTCTCCAAGCTGTGTTTTTTAGATGTTTCAGAACACACCGTACACTTCTCCAGAGTGGCTGTTGGCAATTTACATCCCACCCATCAGCGTAGCAAGGCTCCCATTTCTCCATGGCCGGTCCTGCATTTCTGGTTTGGACACCTTTTTCCGCATGGCCCTTTTGCCCGCTGGGAAGCGAGACTTCTTTGGAGCGCTGATTTCCCTTTCCAGGTTGCTTGGTTGGCCAAAAAGGGCGTATGCGTTTTTTTCCTGAATATATTCAGGAAAAAACGCATACGCCCTTTTTGGCCAAGGGCATCATTGTCCACGTTTTGCCGCTTTTCGTGTGCTTTCAAGGGGATTCGAATCTACCTCCTGAAATCTGTTTCCTGCAATTCTGCCTTGCTTTCAAAGCCTCTTCGTTGCCTTCCCTTAATATATTTGTGGGACGAGAGGTATCATTTAAAACTCTGCAGCTTTGTCAATTGCAGTGCCCCTGAGCTCCATTTTTCAACTCGCTTTTTTGGGAGCTGGCCGCAAAAGCGCAGGATTGCTTCAGGCCCTCTTCTGGTTCTGGGGGGCAGGCTGAGCTTGTGCTTAATTCTTCTTCCTGATGGGAAAATAGAGTGACCTGTGCCTGTCCCAACACCTAGAGCTAGTCTCTCATTGGTTCCCCCTCTTCCCGTTCATCCTCAGGACAAATTGCAACCTGTACAGAACAGGAGGTTAAAGGTGCTGATTCTCCAAGGAGGGAGATGGCTAGTAAATCGGCTGGAATGGCGAACCCGAGCCAAGGAGATGAGAAATGAGGTGCGTTTTAGAACCTTTCCGATCACACGGTGTACCATCTTCTGGGTTTCTCATGCATGTTTTTCGATGTAGGAAGATGCCCTTGAACCTGGAGATTTGGGACCCATGGGATGGGTACCATGCAGTATTACTTGAAAGGGTCTGCGTTGGCTCACCCAACCTCACCAAACCTCTCAGCCCCAAGAGTGTCCACCCTTATGTCTCAATCAGCTGTGGGTCTAGATATGGTCAATCCAGGTTGCATCACAGCCCCTGAACGAATTTTGTAAGAATTTCTCTCTCTTTCACTGTCTTTGTTTCACTGGTTTTGAAAAGTAATTTATTTTTATAATGGGGTTTAGCTGCTTTTCACGGCTGTGTTTATGCCGCTTTACACCCCCTTGACTCACTTACAGAGAGATATCAATACATAGGTTTGAAGATTCTTACTAGTCAGATATATTCTTGTGCGGTGAATAGGAGGTGTTGAGTCCAGTTCACTGAAAAAGGAATAGGTCTTGTCTGTTACATATTGGGTTTGTGGAACGGTATCTGAGCTAATTTGAAACCTTGTTTTATGCATCACCCCACCACACCTTTCCCGTTCAGCAGCCATAGTGTGTTTTCTAAACGTGTGACTCTGTTCTGTTTTGCAATTCAGTTCAAGTGTAGCGGTTTTTACATTCCCTCTATAAGTGATATCTTATGATAAGTGTCTTTTTCTGTGTGACTTATTTCACTTAGAATCGTCGTACCTAAATCCACTCATCGTGCTGCTACTAGCCTTATGAGGTGGATTTCATGGCTGAGTGATATTCCATTGTACATGAGGACCACAACTTCTTTATCCATTTTTCTCTTTCCTAGGATATTTAAGGTGTAATGAAGTGGGGGGTTCTTGTCAAAAGAGCAGCCCTAAACTTTGGGGTGCCTGTGTCTTGCTGATTTTTAGTTTTCCCAATTTATACGCCCATGAGTGGAAGTGCCCTATGCTCTCCAAGCTGTGTTTTTTAGATGTTTCAGAACACACCGTACACGTCTCCAGAGTGGCTGTTGGCAATTTACATCCCACCCATCAGCGTAGCAAGGCTCCCATTTCTCTATGGCCGGTCCTGCATTTCTGGTTTGAACACTTTTTTCCGCATGGCCCTTTTGCCCGCTGGGAAGCGAGACTTCTTTGGAGCGCTGATTGGCCTTTCCAGGTTGCTTGGTTGGCCAAAAAGGGCGTATGCGTTTTTTCCTGAATATATTCAGGAAAAAACGCATACGCCCTTTTTGGCCAAGGGCATCATTGTCCACGTTTTGCCGCTTTTCGTGTGCTTTCACGGGGATTCGAATCTACCTCCTGAAATCTGTTTCCTGCAATTCTGCCTTGCTTTCAAAGCCTCTTCGTTGCCTTCCCTTAATATATTTGTGGACGAGAGGTATCATTTAAAACTCTGCAGGTTTGTGAATTGCAGTGAACCTGAGCTCCATTTTTCAACTCGCTTTTTTGGGATCTGGCCGCAAAAGCGCAGGATTGCTTCAGGCCCTCTTCTGGTTCTGGGGGGCAGGCTGAGCTTGTGCTTACTTCTTCTTCCTGATGGGAAAATAGAGTGACCTGTGCCTGTCGCAACACCTAGAGCTAGTCTCTCATTGGTTCCCCCTCTTCCCGTTCATCCTCAGGACAAATTGCAACCTGTACGGAACACGAGGTTAAAGGTGCTGATTCTCCAAGGAGGGAGATGGCTAGTAAATCGGCTGGAATGGCGAACCCGAGCCAAGGAGATGAGAAATGAGGTGCGTTTTAGAAACCTTTCCCGATCACACGGTGTACCATCTTCTGGGTTTCTCATGCATGTTTTCGATGTAGGAAGATGCCCTTGAACCTGGAGATTTGGGACCCATGGGATGGGTACCATGCAGTATTACTTGAAAGGGTCTGCGTTGGCTCACCCAACCTCACCGAACCTCTCAGCCCCAAGAGTGTCCACCCTTATGTCTCAATCAGCTGTGGGTCTAGATATGGTCAATCCAGGTTGCATCACAGCCCCTGAACGAATTTTGTAAGAATTTCTCTCTCTTTCACTGTCTTTGTTTCACTGGTTTTGAAAAGTAATTTATTTTTATAATGGGGTTTAGCTGCTTTTCACGGCTGTGTTTATGCCGCTTTACACCCCCTTGACTCACTTACAGAGAGATATCAATACATAGGTTTGAAGATACTTACTAGTCAGATATATTCTTGTGCGGTGAATAGGGGGTGTTGAGTCCAGTTCACTGAAAAAGGAATAGGTCTTGTCTGTTACATATTGGGTTTGTGGAACGGTATCTGAGCTAATTTGAAACCCTTGTTTTATGCATCACCCCACCTCACCTTTCCCGTTCAGCAGCCATATTGTGTTTTCTAAACGTGTGACTCTGTTCTGTTTTGCAATTCAGTTCAAGTGTAGCGGTTTTTACATTCCCTCTATAAGTGATATCTTATGATAAGTGTCTTTTTCTGTGTGACTTATTTCATTAGAATCGTCGTACCTAAATCCACTCATCGTGCTGCTACTAGCCTTATGACGTGGATTTCATGGCTGAGTGATATTCCATTGTACATGAGGACCACAACTTCTTTATCCATTTTTCTCTTTCCTAGGATATTTAAGGTGTAATGAAGTGGGGGTTCTTGTCAACAGAGCAGCCCTAAACTTTGGGGTGCCTGTGTCTTGCTGATTTTTAGTTTTCCCAATTTATACGCCCATGAGTGGAAGTGCCCTATGCTCTCCAAGCTGTGTTTTTTAGATGTTTCAGAACACACCGTACACGTCTCCAGAGTGGCTGTTGGCAATTTACATCCCACCCATCAGCGTAGCAAGGCTCCCATTTCTCCATGGCCGGTCCTGCATTTCTGGTTTGGACACTTTTTTCCGCATGGCCCTTTTGCCCGCTGGGAAGCGAGACTTCTTTGGAGCGCTGATTTGCCTTTCCAGGTTGCTTGGTTGGCCAAAAAGGGCGTATGCGTTTTTTCCTGAATATATTCAGGAAAAAACGCATACGCCCTTTTTGGCCAAGGGCATCATTGTCCACGTTTGGCCGCTTTTCATGTGCTTTCAAGGGGATTCGAATCTACCTCCTGAAATCTGTTTCCTGCAATTCTGCCTTGCTTTCAAAGCCTCTTCGTTGCCTTCCCTTAATATATTTGTGGACGAGAGGTATCATTTAAAACTCTGCAGGTTTGTGAATTGCAGTGCCCCTGAGCTCCATTTTTCCAGTCTCTTTTTTGGGAGCTGGCCGCAAAAGTGCAGGATTGCTTCAGGCCCTCTTCTGGTTCTGGGGGGCAGGCTGAGCTTGTGCTTAATTCTTCTTCCTGATGGGAAAATAGAGTGACCTGTGCCTGTCCCAACACCTAGAGCTAGTCTCTCATTGGTTCCCCCTCTTCCCGTTCATCCTCAGGACAAATTGCAACCTGTACGGAACAGGAGGTTAAAGGTGCTGATTCTCCAAGGAGGGAGATGGCTAGTAAATCGGCTGGAATGGCGAACCCGAGCCAAGGAGATGAGAAATGAGGTGCGTTTTAGAAACCTTTCCCGATCACATGGTGTACCATCTTCTGGGTTTCTCATGCATGTTTTCTATGTTGGAAGATTCCCATGAACCTGGAGATTTGGGACCCATGGGATGGGTACCATGCAGTATTACTTGAAAGGGTCTGCGTTGGCTCCCCCAACCTCACCGAACCTCTCAGCCCCAAGAGTGTCCACCCTTATGTCTCAGTCAGCTGTGGGTCTAGATATGGTCAATCCAGGTTGCATCACAGCCCCTGAACGAATTTTGTAAGAATTTCTCTCTCTTTCACTGTCTTTGTTTCACTGGTTTTGAAAAGTAATTTATTTTTATAATGGGGTTTAGCTGCTTTTCACGGCTGTGTTTATGCCGCTTTACACCTCCTTGACTCACTTACAGAGAGATATCAATACATAGGTTTGAAGATTCTTACTAGTCAGATATATTCTTGTGCGGTGAATAGGGGGTGTTGAATCCAGTTCACTGAAAAAGGAATAGGTCTTGTCTGTTACATATTGGGTTTGTGGAACGGTATCTGAGCTAATTTGAAACCTTGTTTTATGCATCACCCCACCACACCTTTCCCGTTCAGCAGCCATAGTGTGTTTTCTAAACGTGTGACTCTGTTCTGTTTTGCAATTCAGTTCAAGTGTAGCGGTTTTTACATTCCCTCTATAAGTGATATCTTATGATAAGTGTCTTTTTCTGTGTGACTTATTTTACTTAGAATCGTCGTACCTAAATCCACTCATCGTGCTGCTACTAGCCTTATGACGTGGATTTCATGGCTGAGTGATATTCCATTGTACATGAGGACCACAACTTCTTTATCCATTTTTCTCTTTCCTAGGATATTTAAGGTGTAATGAAGTGGGGGTTCTTGTCAACAGAGCAGCCCTAAACTTTGGGGTGCCTGTGTCTTGCTGATTTTTAGTTTTCCCAATTTATACGCCCATGAGTGGAAGTGCCCTATGCTCTCCAAGCTGTGTTTTTTAGATGTTTCAGAACACACCGTACACTTCTCCAGAGTGGCTGTTGGCAATTTACATCCCACCCATCAGCGTAGCAAGGCTCCCATTTCTCCATGGCCGGTCCTGCATTTCTGGTTTGGACACCTTTTTCCGCATGGCCCTTTTGCCCGCTGGGAAGCGAGACTTCTTTGGAGCGCTGATTTGCCTTTCCAGGTTGCTTGGTTGGCCAAAAAGGGCGTATGCGTTTTTTCCTGAATATATTCAGGAAAAAACGCATACGCCCTTTTTGGCCAAGGGCATCATTGTCCACGTTTTGCCGCTTTTCGTGTGCTTTCACGGGGATTCGAATCTACCTCCTGAAATCTGTTTCCTGCAATTCTGCCTTGCTTTCAAAGCCTCTTCGTTGCCTTCCCTTAATATATTTGTGGACGAGAGGTATCATTTAAAACTCTGCAGGTTTGTGAATTGCAGTGCCCCTGAGCTCCATTTTTCAACTCGCTTTTTTGGGATCTGGCCGCAAAAGCGCAGGATTGCTTCAGGCCCTCTTCTGGTTCTGGGGGGCAGGCTGAGCTTGTGCTTAGTTCTTCTTCCTGATGGGAAAATAGAGTGACCTGTGCCTGTCCCAACACCTAGAGCTAGTCTCTCATTGGTTCCCCCTCTTCCCGTTCATCCTCAGGACAAATTGCAACCTGTACGGAACAGGAGGTTAAAGGTGCTGATTCTCCAAGGAGGGAAATGGCTAGTAAATCGGCTGGAATGGCGAACCCGAGCCAAGGAGATGAGAAATGAGGTGCGTTTTAGAAACCTTTCCCGATCACACGGTGTACCATCTTCTGCGTTTCTCATGCATGTTTTCGATGTAGGAAGATGCCCTTGAACCTGGAGATTTGGGACCCATGGCATGGGTACCATGCAGTATTACTTGAAAGGGTCTGCGTTGGCTCACCCAACCTCACCGAACCTCTCAGCCCCAAGAGTGTCCACCCTTATGTCTCAATCAGCTGTGGGTCTAGATATGGTCAATCCAGGTTGCATCACAGCCCCTGAACGAATTTTGTAAGAATTTCTCTCTCTTTCACTGTCTTTGTTTCACTGGTTTTGAAAAGTAATTTATTTTTATAATGGGGTTTAGCTGCTTTTCACGGCTGTGTTTATGCCGCTTTACACCCCCTTGACTCACTTACAGAGAGATATCAATACATAGGTTTGAAGATTCTTACTAGTCAGATATATTCTTGTGCGGTGAATAGGGGGTGTTGAGTCCAGTTCACTGAAAAAGGAATAGGTCTTGTCTCTTACATATTGGGTTTATGGAACGGTATCGGAGCTAATTTGAAACCCTTGTTTTATGCATCACCCCACCTCACCTTTCCCGTTCAGCAGCCATAGTGTGTTTCCTGAACGTGTGACTCTGTTCTGTTTTGTAATTCAGTTCAAGTGTAGCGGTTTTTACCTTCCCTCTCTAAGTGATATCTTATGATAAGTGTCTCTTTCTGTGTGACTTATTTCACTTAGAATCGTCGTACCTAAATCCACTCATCGTGCTGCTACTAGCCTTATGACGTTGATTACCTGGCTGAGTGATATTCCATTGTACATGAGGACCCCAACTTCTTTATCCATTTTTCTCTTTCCTAGGATATTTAAGGTGTAATGAAGTGGGGGTTCTTGTCAACAGAGCAGCCCTAAACTTTGGGGTGCCTGTGTCTTGCTGATGTTTAGTTTTCCCAATTTATACGCCCATGAGTGGAAGTGCCCTATGCTCTCCAAGCTGTGTTTTTTAGATGTTTCAGAACACACCGTACACGTCTCCAGAGTGGCTGTTGGCAATTTACATCCCGCCCATCAGCGTAGCAAGGCTCCCATTTCTCCATGGCCGGTCCTGCATTTCTGGTTTGGACACTTTTTTCCGCATGGCCCTTTTGCCCGCTGGGAAGCGAGACTTCTTTGGAGCGCTGATTGGCCTTTCCAGGTTGCTTGGTTGGCCAAAAAGGGCGTATGCGTTTTTTCCTGAATATATTCAGGAAAAAACGCATACGCCCTTTTTGGCCAAGGGCATCATTGTCCACGTTTTGCCGCTTTTCATGTGCTTTCAAGGCGATTCGAATCTACCTACTGAAATCTGTTTCCTGCAATTCTGCCTTGCTTTCAGAGCCTCTTCGTTGCCTTCCCTTAATATATTTGTGGACGAGAGGTATCATTTAAAACTCTGCAGGTTTGTGAATTGCAGTGCCCCTGAGCTCCATTTTTCAACTCGCTTTTTTGGGAGCTGGCTGCAAAATCGCAGGATTGCTTCAGGCCCTCTTCTGGTTCTGGGGGGCAGGCTGAGCTTGTGCTTAATTCTTCTTCCTGATGGGAAAATAGAGTGACCTGTGCCTGTCCCAACACCTAGAGCTAGTCTCTCATTGGTTCCCCCTCTTCCCCTTCATCCTCAGGACAAATTGCAACCTGTACGGAACAGGAGATTAAAGGTGCTGATTCTCCAAGGAGGGAGATGGCTAGTAAATCGGCTGGAATGGCGAACCCGAGCAAAGGAGATGAGAAATGAGGTGCGTTTTAGAAACCTTTCCCGATCACACGGTGTACCATCTTCTGGGTTTCTCATGCCTGTTTTCGACGTAGGAAGATGCCCTTGAACCTGGAGATTTGGGACCCATGGGATGGGTACCATGCAGTATTACTTGAAAGGGTCTGCGTTGGCTCACCCAACCTCACCGAACCTCTCAGCCCCAAGAGTGTCCACCCTTATGTCTCAATCAGCTGTGGGTCTAGATATGGTCAATCCAGGTTGCATCACAGCCCCTGAACGAATTTTGTAAGAATTTCTCTCTCTTTCACTGTCTTTGTTTCACGGGTTTTGAAAAGTAATTTATTTTTATAATGGGGTTTAGCTGCTTTTCACGGCTGTGTTTATGCCGCTTTACACCTCCTTGACTCACTTACAGAGAGATATCAATACATAGGTTTGAAGATTCTTACTAGTCAGATATATTCTTGTGCGGTGAATAGGGGGTGTTGAATCCAGTTCACTGAAAAAGGAATAGGTCTTGTCTGTTACATATTGGGTTTGTGGAACGGTATCTGAGCTAATTTGAAACCTTGTTTTATGCATCACCCCACCACACCTTTCCCGTTCAGCAGCCATAGTGTGTTTTCTAAACGTGTGACTCTGTTCTGTTTTGCAATTCAGTTCAAGTGTAGCGGTTTTTACATTCCCTCTATAAGTGATATCTTATGATAAGTGTCTTTTTCTGTGTGACTTATTTTACTTAGAATCGTCGTACCTAAATCCACTCATCGTGCTGCTACTAGCCTTATGACGTGGATTTCATGGCTGAGTGATATTCCATTGTACATGAGGACCACAACTTCTTTATCCATTTTTCTCTTTCCTAGGATATTTAAGGTGTAATGAAGTGGGGGTTCTTGTCAACAGAGCAGCCCTAAACTTTGGGGTGCCTGTGTCTTGCTGATTTTTAGTTTTCCCAATTTATACGCCCATGAGTGGAAGTGCCCTATGCTCTCCAAGCTGTGTTTTTTAGATGTTTCAGAACACACCGTACACTTCTCCAGAGTGGCTGTTGGCAATTTACATCCCACCCATCAGCGTAGCAAGGCTCCCATTTCTCCATGGCCGGTCCTGCATTTCTGGTTTGGACACCTTTTTCCGCATGGCCCTTTTGCCCGCTGGGAAGCGAGACTTCTTTGGAGCGCTGATTTGCCTTTCCAGGTTGCTTGGTTGGCCAAAAAGGGCGTATGCGTTTTTTCCTGAATATATTCAGGAAAAAACGCATACGCCCTTTTTGGCCAAGGGCATCATTGTCCACGTTTTGCCGCTTTTCGTGTGCTTTCACGGGGATTCGAATCTACCTCCTGAAATCTGTTTCCTGCAATTCTGCCTTGCTTTCAAAGCCTCTTCGTTGCCTTCCCTTAATATATTTGTGGACGAGAGGTATCATTTAAAACTCTGCAGGTTTGTGAATTGCAGTGCCCCTGAGCTCCATTTTTCAACTCGCTTTTTTGGGATCTGGCCGCAAAAGCGCAGGATTGCTTCAGGCCCTCTTCTGGTTCTGGGGGGCAGGCTGAGCTTGTGCTTAGTTCTTCTTCCTGATGGGAAAATAGAGTGACCTGTGCCTGTCCCAACACCTAGAGCTAGTCTCTCATTGGTTCCCCCTCTTCCCGTTCATCCTCAGGACAAATTGCAACCTGTACGGAACAGGAGGTTAAAGGTGCTGATTCTCCAAGGAGGGAAATGGCTAGTAAATCGGCTGGAATGGCGAACCCGAGCCAAGGAGATGAGAAATGAGGTGCGTTTTAGAAACCTTTCCCGATCACACGGTGTACCATCTTCTGCGTTTCTCATGCATGTTTTCGATGTAGGAAGATGCCCTTGAACCTGGAGATTTGGGACCCATGGCATGGGTACCATGCAGTATTACTTGAAAGGGTCTGCGTTGGCTCACCCAACCTCACCGAACCTCTCAGCCCCAAGAGTGTCCACCCTTATGTCTCAATCAGCTGTGGGTCTAGATATGGTCAATCCAGGTTGCATCACAGCCCCTGAACGAATTTTGTAAGAATTTCTCTCTCTTTCACTGTCTTTGTTTCACTGGTTTTGAAAAGTAATTTATTTTTATAATGGGGTTTAGCTGCTTTTCACGGCTGTGTTTATGCCGCTTTACACCCCCTTGACTCACTTACAGAGAGATATCAATACATAGGTTTGAAGATTCTTACTAGTCAGATATATTCTTGTGCGGTGAATAGGGGGTGTTGAGTCCAGTTCACTGAAAAAGGAATAGGTCTTGTCTCTTACATATTGGGTTTATGGAACGGTATCGGAGCTAATTTGAAACCCTTGTTTTATGCATCACCCCACCTCACCTTTCCCGTTCAGCAGCCATAGTGTGTTTCCTGAACGTGTGACTCTGTTCTGTTTTGTAATTCAGTTCAAGTGTAGCGGTTTTTACCTTCCCTCTCTAAGTGATATCTTATGATAAGTGTCTCTTTCTGTGTGACTTATTTCACTTAGAATCGTCGTACCTAAATCCACTCATCGTGCTGCTACTAGCCTTATGACGTTGATTACCTGGCTGAGTGATATTCCATTGTACATGAGGACCCCAACTTCTTTATCCATTTTTCTCTTTCCTAGGATATTTAAGGTGTAATGAAGTGGGGGTTCTTGTCAACAGAGCAGCCCTAAACTTTGGGGTGCCTGGGTCTTGCTGATGTTTAGTTTTCCCAATTTATACGCCCATGAGTGGAAGTGCCCTATGCTCTCCAAGCTGTGTTTTTTAGATATTTCAGAACACACCGTACACTTCTCCAGAGTGGCTGTTGGCAATTTACATCCCGCCCATCAGCGTAGCAAGGCTCCCATTTCTCCATGGCCGGTCCTGCATTTCTGGTTTGGACACTTTTTTCCGCATGGCCCTTTTGCCCGCTGGGAAGCGAGACTTCTTTGGAGCGCTGATTGGCCTTTCCAGGTTGCTTGGTTGGCCAAAAAGGGCGTATGCGTTTTTTCCTGAATATATTCAGGAAAAAACGCATACGCCCTTTTTGGCCAAGGGCATCATTGTCCACGTTTTGCCGCTTTTCATGTGCTTTCAAGGCGATTCGAATCTACCTACTGAAATCTGTTTCCTGCAATTCTGCCTTGCTTTCAGAGCCTCTTCGTTGCCTTCCCTTAATATATTTGTGGACGAGAGGTATCATTTAAAACTCTGCAGGTTTGTGAATTGCAGTGCCCCTGAGCTCCATTTTTCAACTCGCTTTTTTGGGAGCTGGCTGCAAAATCGCAGGATTGCTTCAGGCCCTCTTCTGGTTCTGGGGGGCAGGCTGAGCTTGTGCTTAATTCTTCTTCCTGATGGGAAAATAGAGTGACCTGTGCCTGTCCCAACACCTAGAGCTAGTCTCTCATTGGTTCCCCCTCTTCCCCTTCATCCTCAGGACAAATTGCAACCTGTACGGAACAGGAGATTAAAGGTGCTGATTCTCCAAGGAGGGAGATGGCTAGTAAATCGGCTGGAATGGCGAACCCGAGCAAAGGAGATGAGAAATGAGGTGCGTTTTAGAAACCTTTCCCGATCACACGGTGTACCATCTTCTGGGTTTCTCATGCCTGTTTTCGACGTAGGAAGATGCCCTTGAACCTGGAGATTTGGGACCCATGGGATGGGTACCATGCAGTATTACTTGAAAGGGTCTGCGTTGGCTCACCCAACCTCACCGAACCTCTCAGCCCCAAGAGTGTCCACCCTTATGTCTCAATCAGCTGTGGGTCTAGATATGGTCAATCCAGGTTGCATCACAGCCCCTGAACGAATTTTGTAAGAATTTCTCTCTCTTTCACTGTCTTTGTTTCACGGGTTTTGAAAAGTAATTTATTTTTATAATGGGGTTTAGCTGCTTTTCACGGCTGTGTTTATGCCGCTTTACACCCCCTTGACTCACTTACGGAGAGATATCAATACATAGGTTTGAAGATTCTTACTAGTCAGATATATTCTTGTGCGGTGAATAGGGGGTGTTGAGTCCACTTCACTGAAAAAGGAATAGGTCTTGTCTCTTACATATTGGGTTTATGGAACGGTATCGGAGCTAATTTGAAACCCTTGTTTTATGCATCACCCCACCTCACCTTTCCCGTTCAGCAGCCATAGTGTGTTTCCTAAACGTGTGTCTCTGTTCTGTTTTGCAATTCAGTTCAAGTGTAGCGGTTTTTACATTCCCTCTCTAAGTGATATCTTAGGATAAGTGTCTTTTTCTGTGTGACTTATTTCACTTAGAATCGTCGTACCTAAATCCACTCATCGTGATGCTACTAGCCTTATGACGTTGATTTCATGGCTGAGTGATATTCCATTGTACATGAGGACCCCAACTTCTTTATCCATTTTTCTCTTTCCTAGGATATTTAAGGTGTAATGAAGTGGGGGTCCTTGTCAACAGAGCAGCCCTAAACTTTGGGGTGCCTGTGTCTTGCTGATTTTTAGTTTTCCCAATTTATACGCCCATGAGTGGAAGTGCCCTATGCTCTCCAAGCTGTGTTTTTTAGATGTTTCAGGACACACCGTACACTTCTCCAGAGTGGCTGTTGGCAATTTACATCCCGCCCATCGGCGTAGCAAGGCTCCCATTTCTCCATGGCCGGTCGTGCAGTTCTGGTTTGGACACTTTTTTCCGCATGGCCCTTTTGCCCACTGGGAAGCGAGACTTCTTTGGAGCGCTGATTTGCCTTTCCAGGTTGCTTGGTTGGCCAAAAAGGGCGTATGCGTTTTTTCCTGAATATATTCAGGAAAAAACGCATACGCCCTTTTTGGCCAAGGGCATCATTGTCCACGTTTTGCCGCTTTTCATGTGCTTTCAAGGCGATTCGAATCTACCTACTGAAATCTGTTTCCTGCAATTCTGCCTTGCTTTCAGAGCCTCTTCGTTGCCTTCCCTTAATATATTTGTTGACGAGAGGTATCATTTAAAACTCTGCAGGTTTGTGAATTGCAGTGCCCCTGAGCTCCATTTTTCAACTCGCTTTTTTGGGAGCTGGCCGCAAAAGCGCAGGATTGCTTCAGGCCCTCTTCTGGTTCTGGGGGGCAGGCTGAGCTTGTGCTTAATTCTTCTTCCTGATGGGAAAATAGAGTGACCTGTGCCTGTCCCAACACCTACAGCTAGTCTCTCATTGGTTCCCCTCTTCCCGTTCATCCTCAGGACAAATTGCAACCTGTACGGAACAGGAGGTTAAAGGTGCTGATTCTCCAAGGAGGGAGATGGCTAGTAAATCGGCTGGAATGGCGAACCCGAGCAAAGGAGATGAGAAATGAGGTGCGTTTTAGAAACCTTTCCCGATCACACGGTGTACCATCTTCTGGGTTTCTCATGCATGTTTTCGATGTAGGAGGATGCCCTTGAACCTGGAGATTTGGGACCCATGGGATGGGTACCATGCAGTATTACTTGAAAGGGTCTGCGTTGGCTCACCCAACCTCACCTAACCTCTCAGCCCCAAGAGTGTCCGCCCTTATGTCTCAATCAGCTGTGGGTCTAGATATGGTCAATCCAGGTTGCATCACAGCCCCTGAACGAATTTTGTAAGAATTTCTCTCTCTTTCACTGTCTTTGTTTCACTGGTTTTTAAAAGTAATTTATTTTTATAATGGGGTTTAGCTGCTTTTCACGGCTGTGTTTATGCCGCTTTACACCCCCTTGACTCACTTACAGAGAGATATCAATACATAGGTTTGAAGATTCTTACTAGTCAGATATATTCTTGTGCGGTGAATAGGGGGTGTTGAGTCCAGTTCACTGAAAAAGGAATAGGTCTTGGCTCTTACATATTGGGTTTATGGAACGGTATCGGAGCTAATTTGAAACCCTTGTTTTATGCATCACCCCACCTCACCTTTCCCGTTCAGCAGCCATAGTGTGTTTTCTAAAGGTGTGACTCTGTTCTGTTTTGCAATTCAGTTCAAGTGTAGCGGTTTTTACATTCCCTCTCTAAGTGATATCTTATGATTAGTGTCTTTTTCTGTGTGACTTATTTCACTTAGAATCGTCGTACCTAAATCCACTCATCGTGCTGCTACTAGCCTTATGACGTTGATTTCATGGCTGAGTGATATTCCATTGTACATGAGGACCACAACTTCTTTACCCATTTTTCTCTTTCTTAGGATATTTAAGGTGTAATGAAGTGGGGGTTCTTGTCAACAGAGCAGCCCTAAACTTTGGGGTGCCTGTGTCTTGCTGATTTTTCGTTTTCCCAATTTATACGCCCATGAGTGGAAGTGCCCTATGCTCTCCAAGCTGTGTTTTTTAGATGTTTCAGAACACACCGTACACTTCTCCAGAGTGGCTGTTGGCAATTTACATCCCACCCATCAGCGTAGCAAGGCTCCCATTTCTCCATGGCCGGTCCTGCATTTCTGGTTTGGACACTTTTTTCCGCATGGCCCTTTTGCCCGCTGGGAAGCGAGACTTCTTTGGAGCGCTGATTTGCCTTTCCAGGTTGCTTGGTTGGCCAAAACGGGCGTATGCGTTTTTTCCTGAATATATTCAGGAAAAAACGCATACGCCCTTTTTGGCCAAGGGCATCATTGTCCACGTTTTACCGCTTTTCATGTGCTTTCAAGGCGATTCGAATCTACCTCCTGAAATCTGTTTCCTGCAATTCTGCCTTGCTTTCAAAGCCTCTTCGTTGCCTTCCCTTAATATATTTGTGGACGAGAGGTATCATTTAAAACTCTGCAGGTTTGTGAATTGCAGTGCCCCTGAGCTCCATTTTTCAACTCGCTTTTTTGGGAGCTGGCCGCAAAAGCGCAGGATTGCTTCAGGCCCTCTTCTGGTTCTGGGGGGCAGGCTGAGCTTGTGCTTTATTCTTCGTCCTGATGGGAAAATAGAGTGACCTGTGCCTGTCCCAACACCTAGAGCTAGTCTCTCATTGGTTCCCCCTCTTCCCGTTCATCCTCAGGACAAATTGCAACCTGTACGGAACAGGAGGTTAAAGGTGCTGATTCTCCAAGGAGGGAGATGGCTAGTAAATCGGCTGGAATGGCGAACCCGAGCAAAGGAGATGAGAAATGAGGTGCATTTTAGAAACCTTTCCCGATCACACGGTGTACCATCTTCTGGGTTTCTCATGCCTGATTTCGATGTAGGAAGATGCCCTTGAACCTGGATATTTGGGACCCATGGGATGGGTACCATGCAGTATTACTTGAAAGGGTCTGCGTTGGCTCACCCAACCTCACCGAACCTCTCAGCCCCAAGAGTGTCCACCCTTATGTCTCAATCAGCTGTGGGTCTAGATATGGTCAATCCAGGTTGCATCACAGCCCCTGAACGAATTTTGTAAGAATTTCTCTCTCTTTCACTGTCTTTGTTTCACGGGTTTTGAAAAGTAATTTATTTTTATAATGGGGTTTAGCTGCTTTTCACGGCTATGTTTATGCCGCTTTACACCCCCTTGACTCACTTACAGAGAGATATCAATACATAGGTTTGAAGATTCTTACTAGTCAGATATATTCTTGTGCGGTGAATAGGGGGTGTTGAGTCCAGTTCACTGAGCAAGGAATAGGTCTTGTCTCTTCCATATTGGGTTTATGGAACGGTATCGGAGCTATTTTGAAACCCTTGTTTTATGCATCACCCCACCTCACCTTTCCCGTTCAGCAGCCATAGTGTGTTTCCTAAACGTGTGACTCTGTTCTGTTTTGTAATTCAGTTCAAGTGTAGCGGTTTTTACATTCCCTCTCTAAGTGATATCTTATGATAAGTGTCTTTTTCTGTGTGACTTATTTCACTTAGAATCGTCGTACCTAAATCCACTCATCGTGCTGCTACTAGCCTTATGACGTTGATTTCATGGCTGAGTGATATTCCATTGTACATGAGGACCCCAACTTCTTTATCTATTTTTCTGTTTCCTAGGATATTTAAGGTGTAATGAAGTGGGGGTTCTTGTCAACAGAGCAGCCCTAAACTTTGGGGTGCCTGTGTCTTGCTGATTTTTAGTTTTCCCAATTTATAGGCCCATGAGTGGAAGTGCCCTATGCTCTCCAAGCTGTGTTTTTTAGATGTTTCAGAACACACCATACACTTCTCCAGAGTGGCTGTTGGCAATTTACATCCCACCCATCAGCGTAGCAAGGCTCCCTTTTCTCCATGGCCGGTCCTGCATTTCTGGTTTGGACACTTTTTTCTGCATGGCCCTTTTGCCCGCTGGGAAGCTAGACTTCTTTGGAGCGCTGATTTGCCTTTCCAGGTTGCTTGGTTGGCCAAAAAGGGCGTATGCGTTTTTTCCTGAATATATTCAGGAAAAAACGCATAGGCCCTTTTTGGCCAAGGGCATCATTGTCCACGTTTTGCCGCTTTTCATGTGCTTTCAAGGCGATTCGAATCTACCTCCTGAAATCTGTTTCCTGCAATTCTGCCTTGCTTTCAAAGCCTCTTCGTTGCCTTCCCTTAATATATTTGTGGACGAGAGGTATCATTTAAAACTCTGCAGGTTTGTGAATTGCAGTGCCCCTGAGCTCCAGTTTTCAACTCGCTTTTTTGGGAGCTGGCCGCAAAAGCGCAGGATTGCTTCAGGCCGTCTTCTGGTTCTGGGGGGTAGGCTGAGCTTGTGCTTAATTCTTCTTCCTGATGGGAAAATAGAGTGACCTGTGCCTGTCCCAACACCTAGAGCTAGTCTCTCATTGGTTCCCCCTCTTCCCGTTCATCCTCAGGAGAAATTGCAACCTGTACGGAACAGGAGGTTAAAGGTGCTGATTCTCCAAGGAGGGAGATGGCTAGTAAATCGGCTGGAATGGCGAACCCGAGCAAAGGAGATGAGAAATGAGGTGCGTTTTAGAAACCTTTCCCGATCACACGGTGTACCATCTTCTGGGTTTCTCATGCATGTTTTCGATGTAGGAGGATGCCCTTGAACCTGGAGATTTGGGACCCATGGGATGGGTACCATGCAGTATTACTTGAAAGGGTCTGCGTTGGCTCACCCAACCTCACCGAACCTCTCAGCCCCAAGAGTGTCCACCCTTATGTCTCAATCAGCTGTGGGTCTAGATATGGTCAATCCAGGTTGCATCACAGCCCCTGAACGAATTTTCGAAGAATTTCTCTCTCTTTCACTGTCTTTGTTTCACGGGTTTTGAAAAGTAATTTATTTTTTTAATGGGGTTTAGCTGCTTTTCACGGCTGTGTTTATGCCGCTTTACACCTCCTTGACTCACTTAGAGAGAGATATCAATACATAGGTTTGAAGATTCTTACTAGTCAGATATATTCTTCTGCGGTGAATAGGGGGTGTTGAGTCCAGTTCACTGAAAAAGGAATAGGTCTTGTCTCTTACATATTGGGTTTATGGAACGGTATCGGAGCTAATTTGAAACCCTTGTTTTATGCATCACCCCACCTCACCTTTCCGTTCAGCAGCCATAGTGTGTTTCCTAAACGTGTGACTCTGTTCTGTTTTGTAATTCAGTTCAAGTGTAGCGGTTTTTACATTCCCTCTCTAAGTGATATCTTATGATAAGTGTCTTTTTCTGTGTGACTTATTTCACTTAGAATCGTCGTACCTAAATCCACTTATCGTGCTGCTACTAGCCTTATGACGTTGATTTCATGGCTGAGTGATATTCCATTGTACATGAGGACCACAACTTCTTTATCCATTTTTCTCTTTCCTAGGATATTTAAGGTGTAATGAAGTGGGGGTTCTTGTCAACAGAGCAGCCCTAAACTTTGGGGTGCCTGTGTCTTGCTGATTTTTAGTTTTCCCAATTTATACGCCCATGAGTGGAAGTGCCCTATGCTCTCCAAGCTGTGTTTTTTAGATGTTTCAGAACACACCGTACACTTCTCCAGAGTGGCTGTTGGCAATTTACATCCCACCCATCAGCGTAGCAAGGCTCCCATTTCTCCATGGCCGGTCCTGCATTTCTGCTTTGGACACTTTTTTCCGCAAGGCCCTTTTGCCCGCTGGGAAGCGAGACTTCTTTGGAGCGCTGATTTGCCTTTCCAGGTTGCTTGGTTGGCCAAAAAGGGCGTATGCGTTTTTTCCTGAATATATTCAGGAAAAAACGCATACGCCCTTTTTGGCCCATGGCATCATTGTCCACGTTTTGCCGCTTTTCATGTGCTTTCAAGGAGATTCGAATCTACCTCCTGAAATCTGTTTCCTGCAATTCTGCCTTGCTTTCAAAGCCTCTTCGTTGCCTTCCCTTAATATATTTGTGGACGAGAAGTATCATTTAAAACTCTGCAGGTTTGTGAATTGCAGGGCCCCTGAGCTCCATTTTTCAACTCGCTTTTTTGGGAGCTGGCCGCAAAAGCGCAGGATTGCATCAGGCCCTCTTCTGGTTCTGGGGGGCAGGCTGAGCCTGTGCTTAATTCTTCTTCCTGATGGGAAAATAGAGTGACCTGTGCCTGTCCCAACACCTAGAGCTAGTCTCTCATTGGTTCCCCCTCTTCCCGTTCATCCTCAGGACAAATTGCAACCTGTACGGAACAGGAGTTTAAAGGTGCTGATTCTCCAAGGAGGGAGATGGCGAGTAAATCGGCTGGAATGGCGAACCTGAGCAAAGGAGAAGAAAAATGAGGTGCGTTTTAGAAACCTTTCCCGATCACACGGTGTACCATCTTCTGGGTTTCTCATGCCTGTTTTCGATGTAGGAAGATGCCCTTGAACCTGGAGATTTGGGACCCATGCGATGGGTACCATGCAGTATTACTTGAAAGGGTCTGCGTTGGCTCACCCAACCTCACCGAAACTCTCAGCCCCAAGAGTGTCCACCCTTATGTCTCAATCAGCTGTGGGTCTAGATATGGTCAATCCAGGTTGCATCACAGCCCCTGAACGAATTTTGTAAGAATTTCTCTCTCTTTCACTGTCTTTGTTACACGGGTTTTGAAAAGTAATTTATTTTTATAATGGGGTTTAGCTGCTTTTCACGGCTGTGTTTATGCCGCTTTACACCCCCTTGACTCACTTACAGAGAGATATCAATACATAGGTTTGAAGATTCTTACTAGTCAGATATATTCTTGTGCGGTGAATAGGGGGTGTTGAGTCCAGTTCACTGAAAAAGGAATAGGTCTTGTCTCTTACATATTGGGTTTATGGAACGGTATCTGAGCTAATTTGAAACCCTTGTTTTATGCATCACCCCACCTCACCTTTCCCGTTCAGCAGCCATAGTGTGTTTCCTAAACGTGTGTCTCTGTTCTGTTTTGCAATTCAGTTCAACTGTAGCGGTTTTTACATTCCCTCTCTAAGTGATATCTTAGGATAAGTGTCTTTTTCTGTGTGACTTATTTCACTTAGAATCGTCGTACCTAAATCCACTCATCGTGCTGCTACTAGCCTTATGACGTGGATTTCATGGCTGAGTGATATTCCATTGTACATGAGGACCACAACTTCTTTATCCATTTTTCTCTTTCCTAGGATATTTAAGGTGTAATGAAGTGGGGGTTCTTGTCAACAGAGCAGCCCTAAACTTTGGGGTGCCTGTGTCTTGCTGATTTTTAGTTTTCCCAATTTATACGCCCATGAGTGGAAGTGCCCTATGCTCTCCAAGCTGTGTTTTTTAGATGTTTCAGGACACACCGTACACTTCTCCAGAGTGGCTGTTGGCAATTTACATCCCACCCATCAGCGTAGCAAGGCTCCCATTTCTCCATGGCCGGTCCTGCATTTCTGGTTTGGACACTTTTTTCCGCATGGCCCTTTTGCCCGCTGGGAAGCGAGACTTCTTTGGAGCGCTGATTGGCCTTTCCAGGTTGCTTGGTTGGCCAAAAAGGGCGTATGCGTTTTTTCCTGAATATATTCAGGAAAAAACGCATACGCCCTTTTTGGCCAAGGGCATCATTGTCCACGTTTTGCCGCTTTTCATGTGCTTTCAAGGCGATTCGAATCTACCTCCTGAAATCTGTTTCCTGCAATTCTGCCTTGCTTTCAAAGCCTCTTCGTTGCCTTCCCTTAATATATTTGTGGACGAGACGTATCATTTAAAACTCTGCAGTTTTGTGAATTGCAGGGCCCCTGAGATCCATTTTTCAACTCGCTTTTTTGGGAGCTGGCCGCAAAAGCGCAGGATTGCTTCAGGCCCTCTTCTGGTTCTAGGGGGCAGGCTGAGCTTGTGCTTAATTCTTCTTCCTGATGGGAAAATAGAGTGACCTGTGCCTGTCCCAACACCTAGAGCTAGTCTCTCATTGGTTCCCCCTCTTCCCGTTCATCCTCAGGACAAATTGCAGCCTGTACGGAACAGGAGGTTAAAGGTGCTGATTCTCCAAGGAGGTAGATGGCTAGAAAATCGGCTGAAAGGGCGAACCCGAGCAAAGGAGATGAGAAATGAGGTGCGTTTTAGAAACCTTTCCCGATCACACGGTGTACCATCTTCTGGGTTTCTCATGCATGTTTTCGTTGTAGGAAGATGCCCTTGAACCTGGAGATTTGGGACCCATGGGATGGGTACCATGCAGTATTACTTGAAAGGGTCTGCGTTGGCTCACCCAACCTCACCGAACCGCTCAGCCCCAAGAGTGTCCACCCTTATGTCTCAATCAGCTGTGGGTCTAGATATGCTCAATCCAGGTTGCATCACAGCCCTTGAACGAATTTTGTAAGAATTTCTCTCTCTTTCACTGTCTTTGTTTCACTGGTTTTGAAAAGTAATTTATTTTTATAATGGGGTTTAGCTGCTTTTCACGGCTGTGTTTATGCCGCTTTACACCCCCTTGACTCACTTACAGAGAGATATCAATACATAGGTTTGAAGATTCTTACTAGTCAGATATATTCTTGTGCGGTGAATAGGGGGTGTTGAGTCCAGTTCACTGAAAAAGGAATAGGTCTTGTCTCTTACATATTGGGTTTATGGAACGGTATCGGAGCTAATTTGAAACCCTTGTTTTATGCATCACCCCACCTCACCTTTCCCGTTCAGCAGCCATAGTGTGTTTTCTAAAGGTGTGACTCTGTTCTGTTTTGTAATTCAGTTCAAGTGTAGCGGTTTTTACATTCCCTCTCTAAGTGATATCTTAGGATAAGTGTCTTTTTCTGTGTGACTTATTTCACTTAGAATCGTCGTACCTAAATCCACTCATTGTGCTGCTACTAGCCTTATGACGTTGATTTCATGGCTGAGTGATATTCCATTGTACATGAAGACCACAACTTCTTTATCCATTTTTCTCTTTCCTAGGATATTTAAGGTGTAATGAAGTGGGGGTTCTTGTCAACAGAGCAGCCCTAAACTTTGGGGTGCCTGTGTCTTGCTGATTTTTAGTTTTCCCAATTTATACGCCCATGAGTGGAAGTGCCCTATGCTCTCCAAGCTGTGTTTTTTAGATGTTTCAGGACACACCGTACACTTCTCCAGAGTGGCTGTTGGCAATTTACATCCCACCCATCAGTGTAGCAAGGCTCCCATTTCTCCATGGCCGATCCTGCATTTCTGGTTTGGACACTTTTTTCTGCATGGCCCTTTTGCCCGCTGGGAAGCGAGACTTCTTTGGAGCGCTGATTGGCCTTTCCAGGTTGCTTGGTTGGCCAAAAAGGGCGTATGCGTTTTTTCCTGAATATATTCAGGAAAAAACGCATACGCCCTTTTTGGCCAAGGGCATCATTGTCCACGTTTTGCCGCTTTTCATGTGCTTTCAAGGCGATTCGAATCTACCTCCTGAAATCTGTTTCCTGCAATTCTGCCTTGCTTTCAAAGCCTCTTCGTTGCCTTCCCTTAATAGATTTGTGGACGAGAGGTATCATTTAAAACTCTGCAGTTTTGTGAATTGCAGGGCCCCTGAGCTCCATTTTTCAACTCGCTTTTTTGGGAGCTGGCCGCAAAAGCGCAGGATTGCTTCAGGCCCTCTTCTGGTTCTAGGGGGCAGGCTGAGCTTGTGCTTAATTCTTCTTCCTGATGGGAAAAGAGAGTGACCTGTGCCTGTCCCAACACCTAGAGCTAGTCTCTCATTGGTTCCCCCTCTTCCCGTTCATCCTCAGGACAAATTGCAACCTGTACGGAACACGAGGTTAAAGGTGCTGATTCTCCAAGGAGGGAGATGGCTAGTAAATCGGCTGGAAGGGCGAACCCGAGCAAAGGAGATGAGAAATGAGGTGCGTTTTAGAAACCTTTCCCGATCACACGGTGTACCATCTTCTGGGTTTCTCATGCATGTTTTCGATGTAGGAAGATGCCCTTGAACCTGGAGATTTGGGACCCATGCGATGGGTACCATGCAGTATTACTTGAAAGGGTCTGCGTTGGCTCACCCAACCTCACCGAACCGCTCAGCCCCAAGAGTGTCCACCCTTATGTCTCAATCAGCTGTGTGTCTAGATATGGTCAATCCAGGTTGCATCACAGCCCCTGAACGAATTTTGTAAGAATTTCTCTCTCTTACACTGTCTTTGTTTCACTGGTTTTGAAAAGTAATTTATTTTTATAATGGGGTTTAGCTACTTTTCACGGCTGTGTTTATGCCGCTTTACACCCCCTTGACTCACTTACAGAGAGATATCAATACATAGGTTTGAAGATTCTTACTAGTCAGATATATTCTTGCGCGGTGAATAGGGGGTGTTGAGTCCAGTTCACTGAGCAAGGAATAGGTCTTGTCTATTATATATTGGGTTTATGGAAAGGTATCTGAGCTAATTTGAAACCCTTGTTTTATGCATCACCCCACCTCACCTTTCGCGTTCAGCAGCCAGAGTGTGTTTCCTAAACGTGTGACTCTGTTCTGTTTTGCAATTCAGTTCAAGTGTAGCGGTTTTTACATTCCCTCTATAAGTGATATCTTAGAATAAGTGTCTTTTTCTGTGTGACTTATTTCACTTAGAATCGTCGTACCTAAATCCACTCATCGTGCTGCTACTAGCCTTATGACTTTGATTTCATGGCTGAGTGATATTCCATTGTACATGAGGACCCCAACTTCTTTATCCATTTTTCTCTTTCCTAGGATATTTAAGGTGTAATGAAGTGGGGGTTCTTGTCAACAGAGCAGCCCTAAACTTTGGGGTGCCTGTGTCTTGCTGATTTTTAGTTTTCCAATTTATACGCCCATGAGTGGAAGTGCCCTATGCTCTCCAAGCTGTGTTTTTTAGATGTTTCAGGACACACCGTACACTTCTCCAGAGTGGCTGTTGGCAATTTACATCCCACCCATCAGCGTAGCAAGGCTCCCATTTCTCCATGGCCGGTCCTGCATTTCTGCTTTGGACACTTTTTTCCGCATGGCCCTTTTGCCCGCTGGGAAGCGAGACTTCTTTGGAGCGCTGATTGGCCTTTCCAGGTTGCTTGGTTGGCCAAAAAGGGCGTATGCGTTTTTTCCTGAATATATTCAGGAAAAAACGCATACGCCCTTTTTGGCCAAGGGCATCATTGTCCACGTTTTGCCACTTTTCATGTGCTTTCAAGGCGATTCGAATCTACCTCCTGAAATCTGTTTCCTGCAATTCTGCCTTGCTTTCAAAGCCTCTTCGTTGCCTTCCCTTAATATATTTGTGGACGAGAGGTATCATTTAAAACTCTGCAGTTTTGTGAATTGCAGGGCCCCTGAGCTCCATTTTTCAACTCGCTTTTTTGGGAGCTGGCCGCAAAAGCGCAGGATTGCTTCAGGCCCTCTTCTGGTTCTAGGGGGCAGGCTGAGCTTGTGCTTAATTCTTCTTCCTGATGGGAAAAGAGAGTGACCTGTGCCTGTCCCAACACCTAGAGCTAGTCTCTCATTGGTTCCCCCTCTTCCCGTTCATCCTCAGGACAAATTGCAACCTGTACGGAACACGAGGTTAAAGGTGCTGATTCTCCAAGGAGGGAGATGGCTAGTAAATCGGCTGGAAGGGCGAACCCGAGCAAAGGAGATGAGAAATGAGGTTCGTTTTAGAAACCTTTCCCGATCACACGGTGTACCATCTTCTGGGTTTCTCATGCATGTTTTCGTTGTAGGACGATGCCCTTGAACCTGGAGATTTGGGACCCATGCGATGGGTACCATGCAGTATTACTTGAAAGGGTCTGCGTTGGCTCACCCAACCTCACCGAACCGCTCAGCCCCAAGAGTGTCCACCCTTATGTCTCAATCAGCTGTGTGTCTAGATATGGTCAATCCAGGTTGCATCACAGCCCCTGAACGAATTTTGTAAGAATTTCTCTCTCTTTCACTGTCTTTGTTTCACGGGTTTTGAAAAGTAATTTATTTTTATAATGGGGTTTAGCTACTTTTCACGGCTGTGTTTATGCCGCTTTACACCCCCTTGACTCACTTACAGAGAGATATCAATACATAGGTTTGAAGATTCTTACTAGTCAGATATATTCTTGTGCGGTGAATAGAGGGTGTTGTGTCCAGTTCACTGAGCAAGGAATAGGTCTTGTCTATTACATATTGGGTTTATGGAACGGTATCGGAGCTAATTTGAAACCCTTGTTTTATGCATCACCCCACCTCACCTTTCGCGTTCAGCAGCCAGAGTGTGTTTCCTAAACGTGTGACTCTGTTCTGTTTTGCAATTCAGTTCAAGTGTAGCGGTTTTTACATTCCCTCTATAAGTGATATCTTAGAATAAGTGTCTTTTTCTGTGTGACTTATTTCACTTAGAATCGTTGTACCTAAATCCACTCATCGTGCTGCTACTAGCCTTATGACTTTGATTTCATGGCTGAGTGATATTCCATTGTACATGAGGACCACAACTTCTTTATCCATTTTTCTCTTTCCTAGGATCTTTAAGGTGTAATGAACTGGGGGTTCTTGTCAACAGAGCAGCCCTAAACTTTGGGGTGCCTGTGTCTTGCTGATTTTTAGTTTTCCCAATTTATACCCCCATGAGTGGAAGTGCCCTATGCTCTCCAAGCTGTGTTTTTTAGATGTTTCAGAACACACCGTACACTTCTCCAGAGTGGCTGTTGGCAATTTACATCCCACCCATCAGCGTAGCAAGGCTCCCATTTCTCCATGGCCGGTCCTGCATTTCTGGTTTGGACACTTTTTTCCGCATGGCCCTTTTGCCCGCTGGGAAGCGAGACTTCTTTGGAGCGCTGATTTGCCTTTCCAGGTTGCTTGGTTGGCCAAAACGGGCGTATGCGTTTTTTCCTGAATATATTCAGGAAAAAACGCATACGCCCTTTGTGGCCAAGGGCATCATTGTCCACGTTTTGCCGCTTTTCATGTGCTTTCAAGACGATTCGAATCTACCTCCTGAAATCTGTTTCCTGCAATTCTGCCTTGCTTTCAAAGCCTCTTCGTTGCCTTCCCTTAATATATTTGTGGACGAGAGGTATCATTTAAAACTCTGCAGGTTTGTGAATTGCAGGCCCCCTGAGCTCCATTTTTCAACTCGCTTTTTTGGGAGCAGGCCGCAAAAGCGCAGGATTGCTTCAGGCCCTCTTCTGGTTCTGGGGGGCAGGCTGAGCTTGTGCTTAATTCTTCTTCCTGATGGGAAAATAGAGTGACCTGTGCCTGTCCCAACACCTAGAGCTAGTCTCTCATTGGTTCCCCCTCTTCCAGTTTATCCTCAGGACAAATTGCAACCTGTACGGAACAGGAGGTTAAAGGTGCTGATTCTCCAAGGAGGGAGATGGCTAGTAAATCGGATGGAATGGCGAACCCGAACAAAGGAGATGAGAAATGAAGTGCGTTTTAGAAACCTTTCCCGATCACATGGTGTACCATCTTCTGGGTTTCTCATGCCTGTTTTCGATGTAGGAAGATGCCCTTGAACCTGGAGATTTGGGACCCATGGGATGGGTACCATGCAGTATTACTTGAAAGGGTCTGCGTTGGCTCACCCAACCTCACCGAACCTCTCAGCCCCAAGAGTGTCCACCCTTATGTCTCAATCAGCTGTGGGTCTAGATATGGTCAATCCAGGTTGCATCACAGCCCCTGAACGAATTTTGTAAGAATTTCTCTCTCTTTCACTGTCTTTGTTTCAAGGGTTTTTAAAAGTAATTTATTTTTATAATGGGGTTTAGCTGCTTTTCACGGCTGTGTTTATGCCGCTTTACACCCCCTTGACTCACTTACAGAGAGATATCAATACATAGGTTTGAAGATTCTTACTAGTCAGATATATTCTTGTGCGGTGAATAGGGGGTGTTGAGTCCAGTTCACTGAAAAAGGAATAGGTCTTGTCTCTTACATATTGGGTTTATGGAACGGTATCGGAGCTAATTTGAAACCCTTGTTTTATGCATCACCCCACCTCACCTTTCCCGTTCAGCAGCCATAGTGTGTTTTCTAAACGTGTGACTCTGTTCTGTTTTGTAATTCAGTTCAAGTGTAGCGGTTTTTACATTCCCTCTCTAAGTGATATCTTATGATAAGTGTCTTTTTCTGTGTGACTTATTTCACTTAGAATTGTCGTACCTAAATCCACTCATTGTGCTGCTACTAGCCTTATGACGTTTATTTCATGGCTGAGTGATATTCCATTGTACATGAGGACCACAACTTCTTTATCCATTTTTCTCTTTCCTAGGATATTTAAGGTGTAATGAAGTGGGGGTTCTTGTCAACAGAGCAGCCCTAAACTTTGGGGTGCCTGTGTCTTGCTGATTTTTAGTTTTCCCAATTTATACGCCCATGAGTGGAAGTGCCCTATGCTCTCCAAGCTGTGTTTTTTAGATGTTTCAGAACACACCGTACACTTCTCCAGAGTGGCTGTTGGCAATTTACATCCCACCCATCAGCGTAGCAAGGCTCCCATTTCTCCATGGCCGGTCCTGCATTTCTGGTTTGGACACTTTTTTCCGCATGGCCCTTTTGCCCGCTGGGAAGCGAGACTTCTTTGGAGCGCTGATTGACCTTTCCAGGTTGCTTGGTTGGCCAAAAAGGGCGTATGCGTTTTTTCCTGAATATATTCAGGAAAAAACGCATACGCCCTTTTTGGCCAAGGGCATCATTGTCCACGTTTTGCCACTTTTCATGTGCTTTCAGGGTGATTCGAATCTACCTCCTGAAATCTGTTTCCTGCAATTCTGCCTTGCTTTCAAAGCCTCTTCGTTGCCTTCCCTTAATATATTTGTGGACGAGAGGTATCATTTAAAACTCTGCAGGTTTGTGAATTGCAGGGCCCCTGAGCTCCATTTTTCAACTCGCTTTTTTGGGAGCTGGCCGCAAAAGCGCAGGATTGCATCAGGCCCTCTTCTGGTTCTGGGGGGCAGGCTGAGCTTGTGCTTAATTGTTCTTCCTGATGGGAAAATAGAGTGACCTGTGCCTGTCCCAACACCTAGAGCTAGTCTCTCATTGGTTCCCCCTCTTCCCGTTCATCCTCAGGACAAATTGCAACCTGTACGGAACAGGAGGTTAAAGGTGCTGATTCTCCAAGGAGGGAGATGGCTAGTAAATCGGCTGGAAGGGCGAACCCGAGCAAAGGAGATGAGAAATGAGGTGCGTTTTAGAAACCTTTCCCGATCACACGGTGTACCATCTTCTGGGTTTCTCATGCATGTTTTCGTTGTAGGAAGATGCCCTTGAACCTAGAGTTTTGGGACCCATGGGATGGGTACCATGCAGTATTACTTGAAAGGGTCTGCGTTGGCTCACCCAACCTCACCGAACCGCTCAGCACCAAGAGTGTCCACCCTTATGTCTCAATCAGCTGTGGGTCTAGATATGGTCAATCCAGGTTGCATCACAGCCCCTGAACGAATTTTGTAAGAATTTCTCTCTCTTTCACTGTCTTTGTTTCACTGGGTTTTAAAAGTAATTTATTTTTATAATGGGGTTTAGCTGCTTTTCACGGCTGTGTTTATGCCGCTTTACACCCCCTTGACTCACTTACAGAGAGATATCAATACATAGGTTTGAAGATTCTTACTAGTCAGATATATTCTTGTGCGGTGAATAGGGGGTGGTGAGTCCAGTTCACTGAGCAAGGAATAGGTCTTGTCTATTACATATTGGGTTTATGGAACGGTATCTGAGCTAATTTGAAACCCTTGTTTTATGCATCACCCCACCTCACCTTTCGCGTTCAGCAGCCAGAGTGTGTTTCCTAAACGTGTGACTCTGTTCTGTTTTGCAATTCAGTTCAAGTGTAGCGGTTTTTACATTCCCTCTATAAGTGATATCTTAGAATAAGTGTCTTTTTCTGTGTGACTTATTTCACTTAGAATCGTCGTACCTAAATCCACTCATCGTGCTGCTACTAGCCTTATGACTTTGATTTCATGGCTGAGTGATATTCCATTGTACATGAGGACCACAACTTCTTTATCCATTTTTCTCTTTCCTAGGATATTTAAGGTGTAATGAACTGGGGGTTCTTGTCAACAGAGCAGCCCTAAACTTTGGGGTGCCTGTGTCTTGCTGATTTTTAGTTTTCCCAATTTATACCCCCATGAGTGGAAGTGCCCTATGCTCTCCAAGCTGTGTTTTTTAGATGTTTCAGAACACACCGTACACTTCTCCAGAGTGGCTGTTGGCAATTTACATCCCACCCATCAGCGTAGCAAGGCTCCCATTTCTCCATGGCCGGTCCTGCATTTCTGGTTTGGACACTTTTTTCCGCATGGCCCTTTTGCCCGCTGGGAAGCGAGACTTCTTTGGAGCGCTGATTTGCCTTTCCAGGTTGCTTGGTTGGCCAAAACGGTCGTATGCGTTTTTTCCTGAATATATTCAGGAAAAAATGCATACGCGCTTTGTGGCCAAGGGCATCATTGTCCACGTTTTGCCGCTTTTCATGTGCTTTCAAGACGATTCGAATCTACCTCCTGAAATCTGTTTCCTGCAAATCTGCCTTGCTTTCAAAGCCTCTTCGTTGCCTTCCCTTAATATATTTGTGGACGAGAGGTATCATTTAAAACTCTGCAGGTTTGTGAATTGCAGGCCCCCTGAGCTCCATTTTTCAACTCGCTTTTTTGGGAGCAGGCCGCAAAAGCGCAGGATTGCTTCAGGCCCTCTTCTGGTTCTGGGGGGCAGGCTGAGCTTGTGCTTAATTCTTCTTCCTGATGGGAAAATAGAGTGACCTGTGCCTGTCCCAACACCTAGAGCTAGTCTCTCATTGGTTCCCCCTCTTCCAGTTTATCCTCAGGACAAATTGCAACCTGTACGGAACAGGAGGTTAAAGGTGCTGATTCTCCAAGGAGGGAGATGGCTAGTAAATCGGATGGAATGGCGAACCCGAACAAAGGAGATGAGAAATGAAGTGCGTTTTAGAAACCTTTCCCGATCACATGGTGTACCATCTTCTGGGTTTCTCATGCCTGTTTTCGATGTAGGAAGATGCCCTTGAACCTGGAGATTTGGGACCCATGGGATGGGTACCATGCAGTATTACTTGAAAGGGTCTGCGTTGGCTCACCCAACCTCACCGAAACTCTCAGCCCCAAGAGTGTCCACCCTTATGTCTCAATCAGCTGTGGGTCTAGATATGGTCAATCCAGGTTGCATCACAGCCCCTGAACGAATTTTGTAAGAATTTCTCTCTCTTTCACTGTCTTTGTTTCAAGGGTTTTGAAAAGTAATTTATTTTTATAATGGGGTTTAGCTGCTTTTCACGGCTGTGTTTATGCCGCTTTACACCCCCTTGACTCACTTACAGAGAGATATCAATACATAGGTTTGAAGATTCTTACTAGTCAGATATATTCTTGTGCGGTGAATAGGGGGTGTTGAGTCCAGTTCACTGAAAAAGGAATAGGTCTTGTCTCTTACATATTGGGTTTATGGAACGGTATCGGAGCTAATTTGAAACCCTTGTTTTATGCATCACCCCACCTCACCTTTCCCGTTCAGCAGCCATAGTGTGTTTTCTAAAGGTGTGACTCTGTTCTGTTTTGTAATTCAGTTCAAGTGTAGCGGTTTTTACATTCCCTCTCTAAGTGATATCTTATGATAAGTGTCTTTTTCTGTGTGACTTATTTCACTTATGATCGTCGTACCTAAATCCACTCATCGTGCTGCTACTAGCCTTATGACGTTCATTTCATGGCTGAGTGATATTCCATTGTACATGAGGACCACAACTTCTTTATCCATTTTTCTCTTTCCTAGGATATTTAAGGTGTAATGAAGTGGGGGTTCTTGTCAACAGAGCAGCCCTAAACTTTGGGGTGCCTGTGTCTTGCTGATGTTTAGTTTTCCCAATTTATACGCCCATGAGTGGAAGTGCCCTATGCTCTCCAAGCTGTGTTGTTTAGATGTTTCAGAACACACCGTACACTTCTCCAGAGTGGCTGTTGGCAATTTACATCCCACCCATCAGCGTAGCAAGGCTCCCATTTCTCCATGGCCGGTCCTGCATTTCTGGTTTGGACACCTTTTTCCGCATGGCCCTTTTGCCCGCTGGGAAGCGAGACTTCTTTGGAGCGCTGATTGGCCTTTCCAGGTTGCTTGGTTGGCCAAAAAGGGCGTATGCGTTTTTTCCTGAATATATTCAGGAAAAAACGCATACGCCCTTTTTGGCCAAGGGCATCATTGTCCACGTTTTGCCGCTTTTCATGTGCTTTCAGGGCGATTCGAATCTACCTCCTGAAATCTGTTTCCTGCAATTCTGCCTTGCTTTCAAAGCCTCTTCGTTGCCTTCCCTTAATATATTTGTGGACGAGAGGTATCATTTAAAACTCTGCAGGTTTGTGAATTGCAGTGCCCCTGAGCTCCATTTTTCAACTCGCTTTTTTGGTAGCTGGCCGCAAAAGCGCAGGATTGCATCAGGCCCTCTTCTGGTTCTGGGGGGCCGGCTGAGCTTGTGCTTAATTCTTCTTCCTGATGGGAAAATAGAGTGACCTGTGCCTGTCCCAACACCTAGAGCTAGTCTCTCATTGGTTCCCCCTCTTCCCGTTCATCCTCAGGACAAATTGCAACCTGTACGGAACAGGAGGTTAAAGGTGCTGATTCTCCAAGGAGGGAGATGACTAGTAAATCGGCTGGAATGGCGAACATGAGCAAAGGAGATGAGAAATGAGGTGCGTTTTAGAAACCTTTCCCAATCACACTGTGTACCATCTTCTGGGTTTCTCATGCCTGTTTTCGATGTAGGAAGATGCCCTTGAACCTGGAGATTTGGGACCCATGGGATGGGTACCATGCAGTATTACTTGAAAGGGTCTGCGTTGGCTCACCCAACCTCACCGAACCTCTCAGCCCCAAGAGTGTCCACCCTTATGTCTCAATCAGCTGTGGGTCTAGATATGGTCAATCCAGGTTGCATCACAGCCCCTGAACGAATTTTGTAAGAATTTCTCTCTCTTTCACTGTCTTTGTTTCACGGGTTTTGAAAAGTAATTTATTTTTATAATGGGGTTTAGCTGCTTTTCACGGCTGTGTTTATGCCGCTTTACACCCCCTTGACTCACTTACAGAGAGATATCAATACATAGGTTTGAAGATTCTTACTAGTCAGATATATTCTTGTGCGGTGAATAGAGGGTGTTGAGTCCAGTTCACTGAGCAAGGAATAGGTCTTGTCTATTACATATTGGGTTTATGGGACGGTATCGGAGCTAATTTGAAACCCTTGTTTTATGCATCACCCCACCTCACCTTTCGCGTTCAGCAGCCAGAGTGTGTTTCCTAAACGTGTGACTCTGTTCTGTTTTGCAATTCAGTTCAAGTGTAGCGGTTTTTACATTCCCTCTCTAAGTGATATCTTAGAATAAGTGTCTTTTTCTGTGTGACTTATTTCACTTAGAATCGTTGTACCTAAATCCACTCATCGTGCTGCTACTAGCCTTATGACGTTCATTTCATGGCTGAGTGATATTCCATTGTACATGAGGACCACAACTTCTTTATCCATTTTTCTCTTTCCTAGGATATTTAAGGTGTAATGAAGTGGGGGTTCTTGTCAACAGAGCAGCCCTAAACTTTGGGGTGCCTGTGTCTTGCTGATGTTTAGTTTTCCCAATTTATACGCCCATGAGTGGAAGTGCCCTATGCTCTCCAAGCTGTGTTTTTTAGATGTTTCAGAACACACCGTACACTTCTCCAGAGTGGCTGTTGGCAATTTACATCCCACGCATCAGCGTAGCAAGGCTCCCATTTCTCCATGGCCGGTCCTGCATTTCTGGTTTGGACACTTTTTTCCGCATGGCCCTTTTGCCCGCTGGGAAGCGAGACTTCTTTGGAGCGCTGATTGGCCTTTCCAGGTTGCTTGGTTGGCCAAAAAGGGCGTATGCGTTTTTTCCTGAATATATTCAGGAAAAAACGCATACGCCCTTTTTGGCCAAGGGCATCATTGTCCACGTTTTGCCGCTTTTCATGTGCTTTCAGGGCGATTCGAATCTACCTCCTGAAATCTGTTTCCTGCAATTCTGCCTTGCTTTCAAAGCCTCTTCGTTGCCTTCCCTTAATATATTTGTGGACGAGAGGTATCATTTAAAACTCTGCAGGTTTGTGAATTGCAGGGCCCCTGAGCTCCATTTTTCAACTCGCTTTTTTGGGAGCTGGCCGCAAAAGCGCAGGATTGCTTCAGGCCCTCTTCTGGTTCTGGGGGGCCGGCTGAGCTTGTGCTTAATTCTTCTTCCTGATGGGAAAAGAGAGTGACCTGTGCCTGTCCCAACACCTAGAGCTAGTCTCTCATTGGTTCCCCCTCTTCCCGTTCATCCTCAGGACAAATTGCAACCTGTACGGAACAGGAGGTTAAAGGTGCTGATTCTCCAAGGAGGGAGATGGCTAGTAAATCGGCTGGAATGGCGAACCTGAGCAAAGGAGATGAGAAATGAGGTGCGTTTTAGAAACCTTTCCCAATCACACTGTGTACCATCTTCTGGGTTTCTCATGCCTGTTTTCGATGTAGGAAGATGCCCTTGAACCTGGAGATTTGGGACCCATGGGATGGGTACCATGCAGTATTACTTGAAAGGGTCTGCGTTGGCTCACCCAACCTCACCGAACCTCTCAGCCCCAAGAGTGTCCACCCTTATGTCTCAATCAGCTGTGGGTCTAGATATGGTCAATCCAGGTTGCATCACAGCCCCTGAACGAATTTTGTAAGAATTTCTCTCTCTTTCACTGCCTTTGTTTCACGGGTTTTGAAAAGTAATTTATTTTTATAATGGGGTTTAGCTGCTTTTCACGGCTGTGTTTATGCCGCTTTACACCCCCTTGACTCACTTACAGAGAGATATCAATACATAGGTTTGAAGATTCTTACTAGTCAGATATATTCTTGTGCGGTGAATAGGGGGTGTTGAGTCCAGTTCACTGAAAAAGGAATAGGTCTTGTCTCTTACATATTGGGTTTATGGAACGGTATCGGAGCTAATTTGAAACCCTTGTTTTATGCATCACCCCACCTCACCTTTCCCGTTCAGCAGCCATAGTGTGTTTTCTAAAGGTGTGACTCTGTTCTGTTTTGTAATTCAGTTCAAGTGTAGCGGTTTTTACATTCACTCTCTAAGTGATATCTTATGATAAGTGTCTTTTTCTGTGTGACTTATTTCACTTATGATCGTCGTACCTAAATCCACTCATTGTGCTGCTACTAGCCTTATGACGTTGATTTCATGGCTGAGTGATATTCCATTGTACATGAGGACCACAACTTCTTTATCCACTTTTCTCTTTCCTAGGATATTTAAGTTGTAATGAAGTGGGGGTTCTTGTCAACAGAGCAGCCCTAAACTTTGGGGTGCCTGTGTCTTGCTGATTTTTTGTTTTCCCAATTTATACGCCCATGAGTGGAAGTGCCCTATGCTCTCCAAGCTGTGTTTTTTAGATGTTTCAGGACACACCGTACACTTCTCCCGAGTGGCTGTTGGCAATTTACATCCCGCCCATCAGCGAAGCAAGGCTCCCATTTCTCCATGGCCGGTCGTGCAGTTCTGGATTGGACACTTTTTTCCGCATGGCCCTTTTGCCCGCTGGGAAGCGAGACTTCTTTGGAGCGCTGATTGGCCTTTCCAGGTTGCTTGGTTGGCCAAAAAGGGCGTATGCGTTTTTTCCTGAATATATTCAGGAAAAAACGCATACGCCCTTTTCGGCCAAGGGCATCATTGTCCACGTTTTGCCGCTTTTCATGTGCTTTCAAGGCGATTCGAATCTACCTCCTGAAATCTGTTTCCTGCAATTCTGCCTTGCTTTCAAAGCCTCTTCGTTGCCTTCCCTTAATAGATTTGTGGACGAGAGGTATCATTTAAAACTCTGCAGGTTTGTGAATTGCAGGGCCCCTGAGCTCCATTTTTCAACTCGCTTTTTTGGGAGCTGGCCGCAAAAGCGCAGGATTGCTTCAGGCCCTCTTCTGGTTCTGGGGGGCAGGCTGAGCTTGTGCTTAATTCTTCTTCCTGATGGGAAAATAGAGTGACCTGTGCCTGTCCCAACACCTAGAGCTAGTCTCTCATTGGTTCCCCCTCTTCCCGTTCATCCTCAGGACAAATTGCAACCTGTACGGAACAGGAGGTTAAAGGTGCTGATTCTCCAAGGAGGGAGATGGCTAGTAAATCGGCTGGAATGGCGAACCCGAGCAAAGGAGATGAGAAATGAGGTGCGTTTTAGAAACATTTCCCGATCACACAGTGTACCATCTTCTGGGTTTCTAATGCATGTTTTCGATGTAGGAGGATGCCCTTGAACCTGGAGATTTGGGACCCATGGGATGGGTACCATGCAGTATTACTTGAAAGGGTCTGCGTTGGCTCACCCAACCTCACCGAACCTCTCAGCCCCAAGAGTGTCCACCCTTATGTCTCAATCAGCTGTGGGTCTAGCTATGGTCAATCCAGGTTGCATCACAGCCCCTGAACGAATTTTGTAAGAATTTCTCTCTCTTTCACTGTCTTTGTTTCACGGGTTTTGAAAAGTAATTTATTTTTATAATGGGGTTTAGCTGCTTTTCACGGCTGTGTTTATGCCGCTTTACACCCCCTTGACTCACTTACGGAGAGATATCAATACATAGGTTTGAAGATTCTTACTAGTCAGATATATTCTTGTGCGTTGAATAGGGGGTGTTGAGTCCAGTTCACTGAGCAAGGAATAGGTCTTGTCTCTTACATATTGGGTTTATGGAACGGTATCTGAGCTAATTTGAAACCCTTGTTTTATGCATCACCCCACCTCACCTTTCCCGTTCAGCAGCCATAGTGTGTTTCCTAAACGTGTGACTCTGTTCTGTTTTGCAATTCAGTTCAAGTGTAGCGGTTTTTACATTCCCTCTCTAAGTGATATCTTAGGATAAGTGTCTTTTTCTGTGTGACTTATTTCACTTAGAATCGTCGTACCTAAATCCACTCATCGTGCTGCTACTAGCCTTATGACGTTCATTTCATCGCTGAGTGATATTCCATTGTACATGAGGACCACAACTTCTTTATCCATTTTTCTCTTTCCTAGGATATTTAAGGTGTAATGAAGTGGGGGTTCTTGTCAACAGAGCAGCCCTAAACTTTGGGGTGCCTGTGTCTTGCTGATTTTTTGTTTTCCCAATTTATACGCCCATGAGTGGAAGTGCCCTATGCTCTCCAAGCTGTGTTTTTTAGATGTTTCAGGACACACCGTACACTTCTCCTGAGTGGCTGTTGGCAATTTACATCCCTCCCATCAGCGAAGCACGGCTCCCATTTCTCCATGGCCGGTCGTGCAGTTCTGGTTTGGACACTTTTTTCCGCATGGCCCTTTTGCCCTCTGGGAAGCGAGACTTCTTTGGAGCGCTGATTGGCCTTTCCAGGTTGCTTGGTTGGCCAAAAAGGGCGTATGCGTTTTTTCCTGAATATATTCAGGAAAAAACGCATACGCCCTTTTCGGCCAAGGGCATCATTGTCCACGTTTTGCCGCTTTTCATGTGCTTTCAAGGCGATTCGAATCTACCTCCTGAAATCTGTTTCCTGCAATTCTGCCTTGCTTTCAAAGCCTCTTCGTTGCCTTCCCTTAATATATTTGTGGACGAGAGGTATCATTTAAAACTCTGCAGGTTTGTGAATTGCAGGGCCCCTGAGCTCCATTTTTCAACTCGCTTTTTTGGGAGCTGGCCGCAAAAGCGCAGGATTGCTTCAGGCCCTCTTCTGGTTCTGGGGGGCAGGCTGAGCTTGTGCTTAATTCTTCTTCCTGATGGGAAAATAGAGTGACCTGTGCCTGTCCCAACACCTAGAGCTAGTCTCTCATTGGTTCCCCCTCTTCCCGTTCATCCTCAGGACAAATTGCAACCTGTACGGAACAGGAGGTTAAAGGTGCTGATTCTCCAAGGAGGGAGATGGCTAGTAAATCGGCTGGAATGGCGAACCCGAGCAAAGGAGATGAGAAATGAGGTGCGTTTTAGAAACATTTCCCGATCACACGGTGTACCATCTTCTGGGTTTCTCATGCATGTTTTCGATGTAGGAAGATGCCCTTGAACCTGGAGATTTGGGACCCATGGGATGGGTACCATGCAGTATTACTTGAAAGGGTCTGCGTTGGCTCACCCAACCTCACCGAACCTCTCAGCCCCAAGAGTGTCCACCCTTATGTCTCAATCAGCTGTGGGACTAGATATGGTCAATCCAGGTTGCATCACAGCCCCTGAACGAATTTTGTAAGAATTTCTCTCTCTTTCACTCCCTTTGTTTCACGGGTTTTGAAAAGTAATTTATTTTTATAATGGGGTTTAGCTGCTTTTCACGGCTGTGTTTATGCCGCTTTACAGCCCTTGACTCACTTACAGAGAGATATCAATACATAGGTTTGAAGATTCTTACTAGTCAGATATATTCTTGTGCGGTGAATAGGGGGTGTTGAGTCCAGTTCACTGAAAAAGGAATAGGTCTTGTCTCTTACATATTGGGTTTATGGAACGGTATCTGAGCTGATTTGAAACCCTTGTTTTATGCATCACCCCACCTCACCTTTCCCGTTCAGCAGCCATAGTGTGTTTCCTAAACGTGTGACTCTGTTCTGTTTTGCAATTCAGTTCAAGTGTAGCGGTTTTTACATTCCCTCTATAAGTGATATCTTATGATAAGTGTCTTTTTCTGTGTGACTTATTTCACTTAGAATCGTCGTACCTAAATCCACTCATCGTGCTGCTACTAGCCTTATGACGTTGATTTCATGGCTGAGTGATATTCCATTGTACATGAGGACCCCAACTTCTTTATCCATTTTTCTCTTTCCTAGGATATTTAAGGTGTAATGAAGTGGGGGTTCTTGTCAACAGAGCAGCCCTAAACTTTGGGGTGCCTGTGTCTTGCTGATTTTTAGTTTTCCCAATTTATACGCCCATGAGTGGAAGTGCCCTATGCTCTCCAAGCTGTGTTTTTTAGATGTTTCAGAACACACCGTACAATTCTCCAGATTGGTTGTTGGCAATTTACATCCCACCCATCAGCGTAGCAAGGCTCCCATTTCTCCATGGCCGGTCCTGCATTTCTGGTTTGGACACTTTTTTCCGCATGGCCCTTTACCCGCTGGGAAGCGAGACTTCTTTGGAGCGCTGATTGGCCTTTCCAGGTTGCTTGGTTGGCCAAAAAGGGCGTATGCGTTTTTTCATCAATATATTCAGGAAAAAACGCATACGCCCTTTTTGGCCAAGGGCATCATTGTCCACGTTTTGCCACTTTTCATGTGCTTTCAAGGCGATTCGAATCTACCTCCTGAAATCTGTTTCCTGCAATTCTGCCTTGCTTTCAAAGCCTCTTCGTTGCCTTCCCTTAATATATTTGTGGACGAGAGGTATCATTTAAAACTCTGCAGGTTTGTGAATTGCAGGGCCCCTGAGCTCCATTTTTCAGCTCGCTTTTTTGGGAGCTGGCCGCAAAAGCGCAGGATTGCTTCAGGCCCTCTTCTGGTTCTGGGGGGCAGGCTGAGCTTGTGCTTAATTCTTCTTCCTGATGGGAAAATAGAGTGACCTGTGCCTGTCCCAACACCTAGAGCTAGTCTCTCATTGGTTCCCCCTCTTCCCGTTCATCCTCAGGACAAATTGCAACCTGTACGGAACAGGAGGTTAAAGGTGCTGATTCTCCAAGGAGGGAGATGGCTAGTAAATCGGCTGGAATGGCGAACCCGAGCAAAGGAGATGAGAAATAAGGTACGTTTTAGAAACCTTTCCCGATCACACAGTGTACCATCTTCTGGGTTCCTCATGCATGTTTTCGATGTAGGAAGATGCCCTTGAACCTGGAGATTTGGGACCCATGGGATGGGTACCATGCAGTATTACTTGAAAGGGTCTGCGTTGGCTCACCCAACCTCACCGAACCTCTCAGCCCCAAGAGTGTCCACCCTTATGTCTCAATCAGCTGTGGGTCTAGATATGGTCAATCCAGGTTGCATCACAGCCCCTGAACGAATTTTGTAGGAATTTCTCTCTCTTTCACTGTCTTTGTTTCACGGGTTTTGAAAAGTAATTTATTTTTATAATGGGGTTTAGCAGCTTTTCACGGCTGTGTTTATGCCGCTTTACACCCCCTTGACTCACTTACAGAGAGATATCAATACATAGGTTTGAAGATTCTTACTAGTCAGATATATTCTTGTGCGTTGAATAGGGGGTGTTGAGTCCAGTTCACTGAGCAAGGAATAGGTCTTGTCTCTTACATATTGGGTTTATGGAACGGTATCTGAGCTAATTTGAAACCCTTGTTTTATGCATCACCCCACCTCACCTTTCCCGTTCAGCAGCCATAGTGTGTTTCCTAAACGTGTGACTCTGTTCTGTTTTGCAATTCAGTTCAAGTGTAGCGGTTTTTACATTCCCTCTCTAAGTGATATCTTAGGATAAGTGTCTTTTTCTGTGTGACTTATTTCACTTAGAATCGTCGTACCTAAATCCACTCATCGTGCTGCTACTAGCCTTATGACGTTCATTTCATCGCTGAGTGATATTCCATTGTACATGAGGACCACAACTTCTTTATCCATTTTTCTCTTTCCTAGGATATTTAAGGTGTAATGAAGTGGGGGTTCTTGTCAACAGAGCAGCCCTAAACTTTGGGGTGCCTGTGTCTTGCTGATTTTTTGTTTTCCCAATTTATACGCCCATGAGTGGAAGTGCCCTATGCTCTCCAAGCTGTGTTTTTTAGATGTTTCAGGACACACCGTACACTTCTCCCGAGTGGCTGTTGGCAATTTACATCCCTCCCATCAGCGAAGCAAGGCTCCCATTTCTCCATGGCCGGTCCTGCATTTCTGGTTTGGACACTTTTTTCCGCATGGCCCTTTTGCCCTCTGGGAAGCGAGACTTCTTTGGAGCGCTGATTGGCCTTTCCAGGTTGCTTGGTTGGCCAAAAAGGGCGTATGCGTTTTTTCCTGAATATATTCAGGAAAAAACGCATACGCCCTTTTCGGCCAAGGGCATCATTGTCCACGTTTTGCCGCTTTTCATGTGCTTTCAAGGCGATTCGAATCTACCTCCTGAAATCTGTTTCCTGCAATTCTGCCTTGCTTTCAAAGCCTCTTCGTTGCCTTCCCTTAATAGATTTGTGGACGAGAGGTATCATTTAAAACTCTGCAGGTTTGTGAATTGCAGGGCCCCTGAGCTCCATTTTTCAACTCGCTTTTTTGGGAGCTGGCCGCAAAAGCGCAGGATTGCTTCAGGCCCTCTTCTGGTTCTGGGGGGCAGGCTGAGCTTGTGCTTAATTCTTCTTCCTGATGGGAAAATAGAGTGACCTGTGCCTGTCCCAACACCTAGAGCTAGTCTCTCATTGGTTCCCCCTCTTCCCGTTCATCCTCAGGACAAATTGCAACCTGTACGGAACAGGAGGTTAAAGGTGCTGATTCTCCAAGGAGGGAGATGGCTAGTAAATCGGCTGGAATGGCGAACCCGAGCAAAGGAGATGAGAAATGAGGTGCGTTTTAGCAACATTTCCCGATCACACAGTGTACCATCTTCTGGGTTTCTCATGCATGTTTTCGATGTAGGAAGATGCCCTTGAACCTGGAGATTTGGGACCCATGGGATGGGTACCATGCAGTATTACTTGAAAGGGTCTGCGTTGGCTCACCCAACCTCACCGAACCTCTCAGCCCCAAGAGTGTCCACCCTTATGTCTCAATCAGCTGTGGGACTAGATATGGTCAATCCAGGTTGCATCACAGCCCCTGAACGAATTTTGTAAGAATTTCTCTCTCTTTCACTCCCTTTGTTTCACGGGTTTTGAAAAGTAATTTATTTTTATAATGGGGTTTAGCTGCTTTTCACGGCTGTGTTTATGCCGCTTTACAGCCCTTGACTCACTTACAGAGAGATATCAATACATAGGTTTGAAGATTCTTACTAGTCAGATATATTCTTGTGCGGTGAATAGGGGGTGTTGAGTCCAGTTCACTGAAAAAGGAATAGGTCTTGTCTCTTACATATTGGGTTTATGGAACGGTATCTGAGCTAATTTGAAACCCTTGTTTTATGCATCACCCCACCTCACCTTTCCCGTTCAGCAGCCATAGTGTGTTTCCTAAACGTGTGACTCTGTTCTGTTTTGCAATTCAGTTCAAGTGTAGCGGTTTTTACATTCCCTCTATAAGTGATATCTTATGATAAGTGTCTTTTTCTGTGTGACTTATTTCACTTAGAATCGTCGTACCTAAATCCACTCATCGTGCTGCTACTAGCCTTATGACGTTGATTTCATGGCTGAGTGATATTCCATTGTACATGAGGACCCCAACTTCTTTATCCATTTTTCTCTTTCCTAGGATATTTAAGGTGTAATGAAGTGGGGGTTCTTGTCAACAGAGCAGCCCTAAACTTTGGGGTGCCTGTGTCTTGCTGATTTTTAGTTTTCCCAATTTATACGCCCATGAGTGGAAGTGCCCTATGCTCTCCAAGCTGTGTTTTTTAGATGTTTCAGAACACACCGTACAATTCTCCAGATTGGTTGTTGGCAATTTACATCCCACCCATCAGCGTAGCAAGGCTCCCATTTCTCCATGGCCGGTCCTGCATTTCTGGTTTGGACACTTTTTTCCGCATGGCCCTTTACCCGCTGGGAAGCGAGACTTCTTTGGAGCGCTGATTGGCCTTTCCAGGTTGCTTGGTTGGCCAAAAAGGGCGTATGCGTTTTTTCATCAATATATTCAGGAAAAAACGCATACGCCCTTTTTGGCCAAGGGCATCATTGTCCACGTTTTGCCACTTTTCATGTGCTTTCAAGGCGATTCGAATCTACCTCCTGAAATCTGTTTCCTGCAATTCTGCCTTGCTTTCAAAGCCTCTTCGTTGCCTTCCCTTAATATATTTGTGGACGAGAGGTATCATTTAAAACTCTGCAGGTTTGTGAATTGCAGGGCCCCTGAGCTCCATTTTTCAGCTCGCTTTTTTGGGAGCTGGCCGCAAAAGCGCAGGATTGCTTCAGGCCCTCTTCTGGTTCTGGGGGGCAGGCTGAGCTTGTGCTTAATTCTTCTTCCTGATGGGAAAATAGAGTGACCTGTGCCTGTCCCAACACCTAGAGCTAGTCTCTCATTGGTTCCCCCTCTTCCCGTTCATCCTCAGGACAAATTGCAACCTGTACGGAACAGGAGGTTAAAGGTGCTGATTCTCCAAGGAGGGAGATGGCTAGTAAATCGGCTGGAATGGCGAACCCGAGCAAAGGAGATGAGAAATGAGGTGCGTTTTAGAAACCTTTCCCAATCACACTGTGTACCATCTTCTGGGTTTCTCATGCCTGTTTTCGATGTAGGAAGATGCCCTTGAACCTGGAGATTTGGGACCCATGGGATGGGTACCATGCAGTATTACTTGAAAGGGTCTGCGTTGGCTCACCCAACCTCACCGAACCTCTCAGCCCCAAGAGTGTCCACCCTTATGTCTCAATCAGCTGTGGGTCTAGATATGGTCAATCCAGGTTGCATCACAGCCCCTGAACGAATTTTGTAAGAATTTCTCTCTCTTTCACTGTCTTTGTTTCACGGGTTTTGAAAAGTAATTTATTTTTATAATGGGGTTTAGCTGCTTTTCACGGCTGTGTTTATGCCGCTTTACACCCCCTTGACTCACTTACAGAGAGATATCAATACATAGGTTTGAAGATTCTTACTAGTCAGATATATTCTTGTGCGGTGAATAGAGGGTGTTGAGTCCAGTTCACTGAGCAAGGAATAGGTCTTGTCTATTACATATTGGGTTTATGGGACGGTATCGGAGCTAATTTGAAACCCTTGTTTTATGCATCACCCCACCTCACCTTTCGCGTTCAGCAGCCAGAGTGTGTTTCCTAAACGTGTGACTCTGTTCTGTTTTGCAATTCAGTTCAAGTGTAGCGGTTTTTACATTCCCTCTCTAAGTGATATCTTAGAATAAGTGTCTTTTTCTGTGTGACTTATTTCACTTAGAATCGTTGTACCTAAATCCACTCATAGTGCTGCTACTAGCCTTATGACGTTCATTTCATGGCTGAGTGATATTCCATTGTACATGAGGAGCACAACTTCTTTATCCATTTTTCTCTTTCCTAGGATATTTAAGGTGTAATGAAGTGGGGGTTCTTGTCAACAGAGCAGCCCTAAACTTTGGGGTGCCTGTGTCTTGCTGATGTTTAGTTTTCCCAATTTATACGCCCATGAGTGGAAGTGCCCTATGCTCTCCAAGCTGTGTTTTTTAGATGTTTCAGAACACACCGTACACTTCTCCAGAGTGGCTGTTGGCAATTTACATCCCACGCATCAGCGTAGCAAGGCTCCCATTTCTCCATGGCCGGTCCTGCATTTCTGGTTTGGACACTTTTTTCCGCATGGCCCTTTTGCCCGCTGGGAAGCGAGACTTCTTTGGAGCGCTGATTGGCCTTTCCATGTTGCTTGGTTGGCCAAAAAGGGCGTATGCGTTTTTTCCTGAATATATTCAGGAAAAAACGCATACGCCCTTTTTGGCCAAGGGCATCATTGTCCACGTTTTGCCGCTTTTCATGTGCTTTCAGGGCGATTCGAATCTACCTCCTGAAATCTGTTTCCTGCAATTCTGCCTTGCTTTCAAAGCCTCTTCGTTGCCTTCCCTTAATATATTTGTGGACGAGAGGTATCATTTAAAACTCTGCAGGTTTGTGAATTGCAGGGCCCCTGAGCTCCATTTTTCAACTCGCTTTTTTGGGAGCAGGCCGCAAAAGCGCAGGATTGCATCAGGCCCTCTTCTGGTTCTGGGGGGCCGGCTGAGCTTGTGCTTAATTCTTCTTCCTGATGGGAAAATAGAGTGACCTGTGCCTGTCCCAACACCTAGAGCTAGTCTCTCATTGGTTCCCCCTCTTCCCGTTCATCCTCAGGACAAATTGCAACCTGTACGGAACAGGAGGTTAAAGGTGCTGATTCTCCAAGGAGGGAGATGGCTAGTAAATCGGCTGGAATGGCGAACCTGAGCAAAGGAGATGAGAAATGAGGTGCGTTTTAGAAACCTTTCCCAATCACACTGTGTACCATCTTCTGGGTTTCTCACGCCTGTTTTCGATGTAGGAAGATGCCCTGGAACCTGGAGATTTGGGACCCATGGGATGGGTACCATGCAGTATTACTTGAAAGGGTCTGCGTTGGCTCACCCAACCTCACCGAACCTCTCAGCCCCAAGAGTGTCCACCCTTATGTCTCAATCAGCTGTGGGTCTAGATATGGTCAATCCAGTTTGCATCACAGCCCCTGAACGAATTTTGTAAGAATTTCTCTCTCTTTCACTGCCTTTGTTTCACGGGTTTTGAAAAGTAATTTATTTTTATAATGGGGTTTAGCTGCTTTTCACGGCTGTGTTTATGCCGCTTTACACCCCCTTGACTCACTTACAGAGAGATATCAATACATAGGTTTGAAGATTCTTACTAGTCAGATATATTCTTGTGCGGTGAATAGGGGGTGTTGAGTCCAGTTCACTGAAAAAGGAATAGGTCTTGTCTCTTACATATTGGGTTTATGGAACGGTATCGGAGCTAATTTGAAACCCTTGTTTTATGCATCACCCCACCTCACCTTTCCCGTTCAGCAGCCATAGTGTGTTTCCTAAACGTGTGACTCTGTTCTGTTTTGTAATTCAGTTCAAGTGTAGCGGTTTTTACATTCCCTCTCTAAGTGATATCTTAGGATAAGTGTCTTTTTCTGTGTGACTTATTTCACTTAGAATCGTCGTACCTAAATCCACTCATCGTGCTGCTACTAGCCTTATGACGTTCATTTCATCGCTGAGTGATATTCCATTGTACATGAGGACCACAACTTCTTTATCCATTTTTCTCTTTCCTAGGATATTTAAGGTGTAATGAAGTGGGGGTTCTTGTCAACAGAGCAGCCCTAAACTTTGGGGTGCCTGTGTCTTGCTGATTTTTTGTTTTCCCAATTTATACGCCCATGAGTGGAAGTGCCCTATGCTCTCCAAGCTGTGTTTTTTAGATGTTTCAGGACACACCGTACACTTCTCCTGAGTGGCTGTTGGCAATTTACATCCCTCCCATCAGCGAAGCAAGGCTCCCATTTCTCCATGGCCGGTCGTGCAGTTCTGGTTTGGACACTTTTTTCCGCATGGCCCTTTTGCCCTCTGGGAAGCGAGACTTCTTTGGAGCGCTGATTGGCCTTTCCAGGTTGCTTGGTTGGCCAAAAAGGGCGTATGCGTTTTTTCCTGAATATATTCAGGAAAAAACGCATACGCCCTTTTCGGCCAAGGGCATCATTGTCCACGTTTTGCCGCTTTTCATGTGCTTTCAAGGCGATTCGAATCTACCTCCTGAAATCTGTTTCCTGCAATTCTGCCTTGCTTTCAAAGCCTCTTCGTTGCCTTCCCTTAATAGATTTGTGGACGAGAGGTATCATTTAAAACTCTGCAGGTTTGTGAATTGCAGGGCCCCTGAGCTCCATTTTTCAACTCGCTTTTTTGGGAGCTGGCCGCAAAAGCGCAGGATTGCTTCAGGCCCTCTTCTGGTTCTGGGGGGCAGGCTGAGCTTGTGCTTAATTCTTCTTCCTGATGGGAAAATAGAGTGACCTGTGCCTGTCCCAACACCTAGAGCTAGTCTCTCATTGGTTCCCCCTCTTCCCGTTCATCCTCAGGACAAATTGCAACCTGTACGGAACAGGAGGTTAAAGGTGCTGATTCTCCAAGGAGGGAGATGGCTAGTAAATCGGCTGGAATGGCGAACCCGAGCAAAGGAGATGAGAAATGAGGTGCGTTTTAGAAACATTTCCCGATCACACAGTGTACCATCTTCTGGGTTTCTCATGCATGTTTTCGATGTAGGAAGATGCCCTTGAACCTGGAGATTTGGGACCCATGGGATGGGTACCATGCAGTATTACTTGAAAGGGTCTGCGTTGGCTCACCCAACCTCACCGAACCTCTCAGCCCCAAGAGTGTCCACCCTTATGTCTCAATCAGCTGTGGGACTAGATATGGTCAATCCAGGTTGCATCACAGCCCCTGAACGAATTTTGTAAGAATTTCTCTCTCTTTCACTCCCTTTGTTTCACGGGTTTTGAAAAGTAATTTATTTTTATAATGGGGTTTAGCTGCTTTTCACGGCTGTGTTTATGCCGCTTTACAGCCCTTGACTCACTTACAGAGAGATATCAATACATAGGTTTGAAGATTCTTACTAGTCAGATATATTCTTGTGCGGTGAATAGGGGGTGTTGAGTCCAGTTCACTGAAAAAGGAATAGGTCTTGTCTCTTACATATTGGGTTTATGGAACGGTATCTGAGCTAATTTGAAACCCTTGTTTTATGCATCACCCCACCTCACCTTTCCCGTTCAGCAGCCATAGTGTGTTTCCTAAACGTGTGACTCTGTTCTGTTTTGCAATTCAGTTCAAGTGTAGCGGTTTTTACATTCCCTCTCTAAGTGATATCTTATGATAAGTGTCTTTTTCTGTGTGACTTATTTCACTTAGAATCGTCGTACCTAAATCCACTCATCGTGCTGCTACTAGCCTTATGACGTTTATTTCATGGCTGAGTGATATTCCATTGTACATGAGGACCCCAACTTCTTTATCCATTTTTCTCTTTCCTAGGATATTTAAGGTGTAATGAAGTGGGGGTTCTTGTCAACAGAGCAGCCCTAAACTTTGGGGTGCCTGTGTCTTGCTGATTTTTAGTTTTCCCAATTTATACGCCCATGAGTGGAAGTGCCCTATGCTCTCCAAGCTGTGTTTTTTAGATGTTTCAGAACACACCGTACAATTCTCCAGATTGGTTGTTGGCAATTTACATCCCACCCATCAGCGTAGCAAGGCTCCCATTTCTCCATGGCCGGTCCTGCATTTCTGGTTTGGACACTTTTTTCCGCATGGCCCTTTACCCGCTGGGAAGCGAGACTTCTTTGGAGCGCTGATTGGCCTTTCCAGGTTGCTTGGTTGGCCAAAAAGGGCGTATGCGTTTTTTCATCAATATATTCAGGAAAAAACGCATACGCCCTTTTTGGCCAAGGGCATCATTGTCCACGTTTTGCCACTTTTCATGTGCTTTCAAGGCGATTCGAATCTACCTCCTGAAATCTGTTTCCTGCAATTCTGCCTTGCTTTCAAAGCCTCTTCGTTGCCTTCCCTTAATATATTTGTGGACGAGAGGTATCATTTAAAACTCTGCAGGTTTGTGAATTGCAGGGCCCCTGAGCTCCATTTTTCAGCTCGCTTTTTTGGGAGCTGGCCGCAAAAGCGCAGGATTGCTTCAGGCCCTCTTCTGGTTCTGGGGGGCAGGCTGAGCTTGTGCTTAATTCTTCTTCCTGATGGGAAAATAGAGTGACCTGTGCCTGTCCCAACACCTAGAGCTAGTCTCTCATTGGTTCCCCCTCTTCCCGTTCATCCTCAGGACAAATTGCAACCTGTACGGAACAGGAGGTTAAAGGTGCTGATTCTCCAAGGAGGGAGATGGCTAGTAAATCGGCTGGAATGGCGAACCCGAGCAAAGGAGATGAGAAATGAGGTACGTTTTAGAAACCTTTCCCGATCACACAGTGTACCATCTTCTGGGTTCCTCATGCATGTTTTCGATGTAGGAAGATGCCCTTGAACCTGGAGATTTGGGACCCATGGGATGGGTACCATGCAGTATTACTTGAAAGGGTCTGCGTTGGCTCACCCAACCTCACCGAACCTCTCAGCCCCAAGAGTGTCCACCCTTATGTCTCAATCAGCTGTGGGTCTAGATATGGTCAATCCAGGTTGCATCACAGCCCCTGAACGAATTTTGTAGGAATTTCTCTCTCTTTCACTGTCTTTGTTTCACGGGTTTTGAAAAGTAATTTATTTTTATAATGGGGTTTAGCAGCTTTTCACGGCTGTGTTTATGCCGCTTTACACCCCCTTGACTCACTTACAGAGAGATATCAATACATAGGTTTGAAGATTCTTACTAGTCAGATATATTCTTGTGCGTTGAATAGGGGGTGTTGAGTCCAGTTCACTGAGCAAGGAATAGGTCTTGTCTCTTACATATTGGGTTTATGGAACGGTATCTGAGCTAATTTGAAACCCTTGTTTTATGCATCACCCCACCTCACCTTTCCCGTTCAGCAGCCATAGTGTGTTTCCTAAACGTGTGACTCTGTTCTGTTTTGCAATTCAGTTCAAGTGTAGCGGTTTTTACATTCCCTCTCTAAGTGATATCTTAGGATAAGTGTCTTTTTCTGTGTGACTTATTTCACTTAGAATCGTCGTACCTAAATCCACTCATCGTGCTGCTACTAGCCTTATGACGTTGATTTCATGGCTGAGTGATATTCCATTGTACATGAGGACCCCAACTTCTTTATCCATTTTTCTCTTTCCTAGGATATTTAAGGTGTAATGAAGTGGGGGTTCTTGTCAACAGAGCAGCCCTAAACTTTGGGGTGCCTGTGTCTTGCTGATTTTTTGTTTTCCCAATTTATACGCCCATGAGTGGAAGTGCCCTATGCTCTCCAAGCTGTGTTTTTTAGATGTTTCAGGACACACCGTACACTTCTCCCGAGTGGCTGTTGGCAATTTACATCCCTCCCATCAGCGAAGCAAGGCTCCCATTTCTCCATGGCCGGTCGTTCTGGTTTGGACACTTTTTTCCGCATGGCCCTTTTGCCCTCTGGGAAGCGAGACTTCTTTGGAGCGCTGATTGGCCTTTCCAGGTTGCTTGGTTGGCCAAAAAGGGCGTATGCGTTTTTTCCTGAATATATTCAGGAAAAAACGCATACGCCCTTTTCGGCCAAGGGCATCATTGTCCACGTTTTGCCGCTTTTCATGTGCTTTCAAGGCGATTCGAATCTACCTCCTGAAATCTGTTTCCTGCAATTCTGCCTTGCTTTCAAAGCCTCTTCGTTGCCTTCCCTTAATAGATTTGTGGACGAGAGGTATCATTTAAAACTCTGCAGGTTTGTGAATTGCAGGGCCCCTGAGCTCCATTTTTCAACTCGCTTTTTTGGGAGCTGGCCGCAAAAGCGCAGGATTGCTTCAGGCCCTCTTCTGGTTCTGGGGGGCAGGCTGAGCTTGTGCTTAATTCTTCTTCCTGATGGGAAAATAGAGTGACCTGTGCCTGTCCCAACACCTAGAGCTAGTCTCTCATTGGTTCCCCCTCTTCCCGTTCATCCTCAGGACAAATTGCAACCTGTACGGAACAGGAGGTTAAAGGTGCTGATTCTCCAAGGAGGGAGATGGCTAGTAAATCGGCTGGAATGGCGAACCCGAGCAAAGGAGATGAGAAATGAGGTGCGTTTTAGAAACATTTCCCGATCACACAGTGTACCATCTTCTGGGTTTCTCATGCATGTTTTCGATGTAGGAAGATGCCCTTGAACCTGGAGATTTGGGACCCATGGGATGGGTACCATGCAGTATTACTTGAAAGGGTCTGCGTTGGCTCACCCAACCTCACCGAACCTCTCAGCCCCAAGAGTGTCCACCCTTATGTCTCAATCAGCTGTGGGACTAGATATGGTCAATCCAGGTTGCATCACAGCCCCTGAACGAATTTTGTAAGAATTTCTCTCTCTTTCACTCCCTTTGTTTCACGGGTTTTGAAAAGTAATTTATTTTTATAATGGGGTTTAGCTGCTTTTCACGGCTGTGTTTATGCCGCTTTACAGCCCTTGACTCACTTACAGAGAGATATCAATACATAGGTTTGAAGATTCTTACTAGTCAGATATATTCTTGTGCGGTGAATAGGGGGTGTTGAGTCCAGTTCACTGAAAAAGGAATAGGTCTTGTCTCTTACATATTGGGTTTATGGAACGGTATCTGAGCTAATTTGAAACCCTTGTTTTATGCATCACCCCACCTCACCTTTCCCGTTCAGCAGCCATAGTGTGTTTCCTAAACGTGTGACTCTGTTCTGTTTTGCAATTCAGTTCAAGTGTAGCGGTTTTTACATTCCCTCTCTAAGTGATATCTTATGATAAGTGTCTTTTTCTGTGTGACTTATTTCACTTAGAATCGTCGTACCTAAATCCACTCATCGTGCTGCTACTAGCCTTATGACGTTGATTTCATGGCTGAGTGATATTCCATTGTACATGAGGACCCCAACTTCTTTATCCATTTTTCTCTTTCCTAGGATATTTAAGGTGTAATGAAGTGGGGGTTCTTGTCAACAGAGCAGCCCTAAACTTTGGGGTGCCTGTGTCTTGCTGATTTTTAGTTTTCCCAATTTATACGCCCATGAGTGGAAGTGCCCTATGCTCTCCAAGCTGTGTTTTTTAGATGTTTCAGAACACACCGTACAATTCTCCAGATTGGTTGTTGGCAATTTACATCCCACCCATCAGCGTAGCAAGGCTCCCATTTCTCCATGGCCGGTCCTGCATTTCTGGTTTGGACACTTTTTTCCGCATGGCCCTTTACCCGCTGGGAAGCGAGACTTCTTTGGAGCGCTGATTGGCCTTTCCAGGTTGCTTGGTTGGCCAAAAAGGGCGTATGCGTTTTTTCATCAATATATTCAGGAAAAAACGCATACGCCCTTTTTGGCCAAGGGCATCATTGTCCACGTTTTGCCACTTTTCATGTGCTTTCAAGGCGATTCGAATCTACCTCCTGAAATCTGTTTCCTGCAATTCTGCCTTGCTTTCAAAGCCTCTTCGTTGCCTTCCCTTAATATATTTGTGGACGAGAGGTATCATTTAAAACTCTGCAGGTTTGTGAATTGCAGGGCCCCTGAGCTCCATTTTTCAGCTCGCTTTTTTGGGAGCTGGCCGCAAAAGCGCAGGATTGCTTCAGGCCCTCTTCTGGTTCTGGGGGGCAGGCTGAGCTTGTGCTTAATTCTTCTTCCTGATGGGAAAATAGAGTGACCTGTGCCTGTCCCAACACCTAGAGCTAGTCTCTCATTGGTTCCCCCTCTTCCCGTTCATCCTCAGGACAAATTGCAACCTGTACGGAACAGGAGGTTAAAGGTGCTGATTCTCCAAGGAGGGAGATGGCTAGTAAATCGGCTGGAATGGCGAACCCGAGCAAAGGAGATGAGAAATGAGGTACGTTTTAGAAACCTTTCCCGATCACACAGTGTACCATCTTCTGGGTTCCTCATGCATGTTTTCGATGTAGGAAGATGCCCTTGAACCTGGAGATTTGGGACCCATGGGATGGGTACCATGCAGTATTACTTGAAAGGGTCTGCGTTGGCTCACCCAACCTCACCGAACCTCTCAGCCCCAAGAGTGTCCACCCTTATGTCTCAATCAGCTGTGGGTCTAGATATGGTCAATCCAGGTTGCATCACAGCCCCTGAACGAATTTTGTAGGAATTTCTCTCTCTTTCACTGTCTTTGTTTCACGGGTTTTGAAAAGTAATTTATTTTTATAATGGGGTTTAGCAGCTTTTCACGGCTGTGTTTATGCCGCTTTACACCCCCTTGACTCACTTACAGAGAGATATCAATACATAGGTTTGAAGATTCTTACTAGTCAGATATATTCTTGTGCGTTGAATAGGGGGTGTTGAGTCCAGTTCACTGAGCAAGGAATAGGTCTTGTCTCTTACATATTGGGTTTATGGAACGGTATCTGAGCTAATTTGAAACCCTTGTTTTATGCATCACCCCACCTCACCTTTCCCGTTCAGCAGCCATAGTGTGTTTCCTAAACGTGTGACTCTGTTCTGTTTTGCAATTCAGTTCAAGTGTAGCGGTTTTTACATTCCCTCTCTAAGTGATATCTTAGGATAAGTGTCTTTTTCTGTGTGACTTATTTCACTTAGAATCGTCGTACCTAAATCCACTCATCGTGCTGCTACTAGCCTTATGACGTTGATTTCATGGCTGAGTGATATTCCATTGTACATGAGGACCCCAACTTCTTTATCCATTTTTCTCTTTCCTAGGATATTTAAGGTGTAATGAAGTGGGGGTTCTTGTCAACAGAGCAGCCCTAAACTTTGGGGTGCCTGTGTCTTGCTGATTTTTTGTTTTCCCAATTTATACGCCCATGAGTGGAAGTGCCCTATGCTCTCCAAGCTGTGTTTTTTAGATGTTTCAGGACACACCGTACACTTCTCCCGAGTGGCTGTTGGCAATTTACATCCCTCCCATCAGCGAAGCAAGGCTCCCATTTCTCCATGGCCGGTCGTGCAGTTCTGGTTTGGACACTTTTTTCCGCATGGCCCTTTTGCCCTCTGGGAAGCGAGACTTCTTTGGAGCGCTGATTGGCCTTTCCAGGTTGCTTGGTTGGCCAAAAAGGGCGTATGCGTTTTTTCCTGAATATATTCAGGAAAAAACGCATACGCCCTTTTCGGCCAAGGGCATCATTGTCCACGTTTTGCCGCTTTTCATGTGCTTTCAAGGCGATTCGAATCTACCTCCTGAAATCTGTTTCCTGCAATTCTGCCTTGCTTTCAAAGCCTCTTCGTTGCCTTCCCTTAATAGATTTGTGGACGAGAGGTATCATTTAAAACTCTGCAGGTTTGTGAATTGCAGGGCCCCTGAGCTCCATTTTTCAACTCGCTTTTTTGGGAGCTGGCCGCAAAAGCGCAGGATTGCTTCAGGCCCTCTTCTGGTTCTGGGGGGCAGGCTGAGCTTGTGCTTAATTCTTCTTCCTGATGGGAAAATAGAGTGACCTGTGCCTGTCCCAACACCTAGAGCTAGTCTCTCATTGGTTCCCCCTCTTCCCGTTCATCCTCAGGACAAATTGCAACCTGTACGGAACAGGAGGTTAAAGGTGCTGATTCTCCAAGGAGGGAGATGGCTAGTAAATCGGCTGGAATGGCGAACCCGAGCAAAGGAGATGAGAAATGAGGTGCGTTTTAGAAACATTTCCCGATCACACAGTGTACCATCTTCTGGGTTTCTCATGCATGTTTTCGATGTAGGAAGATGCCCTTGAACCTGGAGATTTGGGACCCCTGGGATGGGTACCATGCAGTATTACTTGAAAGGGTCTGCGTTGGCTCACCCAACCTCACCGAACCTCTCAGCCCCAAGAGTGTCCACCCTTATGTCTCAATCAGCTGTGGGACTAGATATGGTCAATCCAGGTTGCATCACAGCCCCTGAACGAATTTTGTAAGAATTTCTCTCTCTTTCACTCCCTTTGTTTCACGGGTTTTGAAAAGTAATTTATTTTTATAATGGGGTTTAGCTGCTTTTCACGGCTGTGTTTATGCCGCTTTACAGCCCTTGACTCACTTACAGAGAGATATCAATACATAGGTTTGAAGATTCTTACTAGTCAGATATATTCTTGTGCGGTGAATAGGGGGTGTTGAGTCCAGTTCACTGAAAAAGGAATAGGTCTTGTCTCTTACATATTGGGTTTATGGAACGGTATCTGAGCTAATTTGAAACCCTTGTTTTATGCATCACCCCACCTCACCTTTCCCGTTCAGCAGCCATAGTGTGTTTCCTAAACGTGTGACTCTGTTCTGTTTTGCAATTCAGTTCAAGTGTAGCGGTTTTTACATTCCCTCTATAAGTGATATCTTATGATAAGTGTCTTTTTCTGTGTGACTTATTTCACTTAGAATCGTCGTACCTAAATCCACTCATCGTGCTGCTACTAGCCTTATGACGTTGATTTCATGGCTGAGTGATATTCCATTGTACATGAGGACCCCAACTTCTTTATCCATTTTTCTCTTTCCTAGGATATTTAAGGTGTAATGAAGTGGGGGTTCTTGTCAACAGAGCAGCCCTAAACTTTGGGGTGCCTGTGTCTTGCTGATTTTTAGTTTTCCCAATTTATACGCCCATGAGTGGAAGTGCCCTATGCTCTCCAAGCTGTGTTTTTTAGATGTTTCAGAACACACCGTACAATTCTCCAGATTGGTTGTTGGCAATTTACATCCCACCCATCAGCGTAGCAAGGCTCCCATTTCTCCATGGCCGGTCCTGCATTTCTGGTTTGGACACTTTTTTCCGCATGGCCCTTTACCCGCTGGGAAGCGAGACTTCTTTGGAGCGCTGATTGGCCTTTCCAGGTTGCTTGGTTGGCCAAAAAGGGCGTATGCGTTTTTTCATCAATATATTCAGGAAAAAACGCATACGCCCTTTTTGGCCAAGGGCATCATTGTCCACGTTTTGCCACTTTTCATGTGCTTTCAAGGCGATTCGAATCTACCTCCTGAAATCTGTTTCCTGCAATTCTGCCTTGCTTTCAAAGCCTCTTCGTTGCCTTCCCTTAATATATTTGTGGACGAGAGGTATCATTTAAAACTCTGCAGGTTTGTGAATTGCAGGGCCCCTGAGCTCCATTTTTCAGCTCGCTTTTTTGGGAGCTGGCCGCAAAAGCGCAGGATTGCTTCAGGCCCTCTTCTGGTTCTGGGGGGCAGGCTGAGCTTGTGCTTAATTCTTCTTCCTGATGGGAAAATAGAGTGACCTGTGCCTGTCCCAACACCTAGAGCTAGTCTCTCATTGGTTCCCCCTCTTCCCGTTCATCCTCAGGACAAATTGCAACCTGTACGGAACAGGAGGTTAAAGGTGCTGATTCTCCAAGGAGGGAGATGGCTAGTAAATCGGCTGGAATGGCGAACCCGAGCAAAGGAGATGAGAAATGAGGTACGTTTTAGAAACCTTTCCCGATCACACAGTGTACCATCTTCTGGGTTCCTCATGCATGTTTTCGATGTAGGAAGATGCCCTTGAACCTGGAGATTTGGGACCCATGGGATGGGTACCATGCAGTATTACTTGAAAGGGTCTGCGTTGGCTCACCCAACCTCACCGAACCTCTCAGCCCCAAGAGTGTCCACCCTTATGTCTCAATCAGCTGTGGGTCTAGATATGGTCAATCCAGGTTGCATCACAGCCCCTGAACGAATTTTGTAGGAATTTCTCTCTCTTTCACTGTCTTTGTTTCACGGGTTTTGAAAAGTAATTTATTTTTATAATGGGGTTTAGCAGCTTTTCACGGCTGTGTTTATGCCGCTTTACACTCCCTTGACTCACTTACAGAGAGATATCAATACATAGGTTTGAAGATTCTTACTAGTCAGATATATTCTTGTGCGGTGAATAGGGGGTGTTGAGTCCAGTTCACTGAAAAAGGAGTAGGTCTTGTCTCTTACATATTGGGTTTATGGAACGGTATCTGAGCTAATTTGAAACCCTTGTTTTATGCATCACCCCACCTCACCTTTCCCGTTCAGCAGCCATAGTGTGTTTCCTAAACATGTGACTCTGTTCTGTTTTGCAATTCAGTTCAAGTGTAGCGGTTTTTACATTCCCTCTCTAAGTGATATCTTAGGATAAGTGTCTTTTTCTGTGTGACTTATTTCACTTAGAATCGTCGTACCTAAATCCACTCATCGTGCTGCTACTAGCCTTATGACGTTCATTTCATCGCTGAGTGATATTCCATTGTACATGAGGACCACAACTTCTTTATCCATTTTTCTCTTTCCTAGGATATTTAAGTTGTAATGAAGTGGGGGTTCTTGTCAACAGAGCAGCCCTAAACTTTGGGGTGCCTGTGTCTTGCTGATTTTTTGTTTTCCCAATTTATACGCCCATGAGTGGAAGTGCCCTATGCTCTCCAAGCTGTGTTTTTTAGATGTTTCAGGACACACCGTACACTTCTCCCGAGTGGCTGTTGGCAATTTACATCCCGCCCATCAGCGAAGCAAGGCTCCCATTTCTCCATGGCCGGTCGTGCAGTTCTGGATTGGACACTTTTTTCCGCATGGCCCTTTTGCCCGCTGGGAAGCGAGACTTCTTTGGAGCGCTGATTGGCCTTTCCAGGTTGCTTGGTTGGCCAAAAAGGGCGTATGCGTTTTTTCCTGAATATATTCAGGAAAAAACGCATACGCCCTTTTCGGCCAAGGGCATCATTGTCCACGTTTTGCCGCTTTTCATGTGCTTTCAAGGCGATTCGAATCTACCTCCTGAAATCTGTTTCCTGCAATTCTGCCTTGCTTTCAAAGCCTCTTCGTTGCCTTCCCTTAATAGATTTGTGGACGAGAGGTATCATTTAAAACTCTGCAGGTTTGTGAATTGCAGGGCCCCTGAGCTCCATTTTTCAGCTCGCTTTTTTGGGAGCTGGCCGCAAAAGCGCAGGATTGCTTCAGGCCCTCTTCTGGTTCTGGGGGGCAGGCTGAGCTTGTGCTTAATTCTTCTTCCTGATGGGAAAATAGAGTGACCTGTGCCTGTCCCAACACCTAGAGCTAGTCTCTCATTGGTTCCCCCTCTTCCCGTTCATCCTCAGGACAAATTGCAACCTGTACGGAACAGGAGGTTAAAGGTGCTGATTCTCCAAGGAGGGAGATGGCTAGTAAATCGGCTGGAATGGCGAACCCGAGCAAAGGAGATGAGAAATGAGGTACGTTTTAGAAACCTTTCCCGATCACACAGTGTACCATCTTCTGGGTTCCTCATGCATGTTTTCGATGTAGGAAGATGCCCTTGAACCTGGAGATTTGGGACCCATGGGATGGGTACCATGCAGTATTACTTGAAAGGGTCTGCGTTGGCTCACCCAACCTCACCGAACCTCTCAGCCCCAAGAGTGTCCACCCTTATGTCTCAATCAGCTGTGGGTCTAGATATGGTCAATCCAGGTTGCATCACAGCCCCTGAACGAATTTTGTAGGAATTTCTCTCTCTTTCACTGTCTTTGTTTCACGGGTTTTGAAAAGTAATTTATTTTTATAATGGGGTTTAGCAGCTTTTCACGGCTGTGTTTATGCCGCTTTACACCCCCTTGACTCACTTACAGAGAGATATCAATACATAGGTTTGAAGATTCTTACTAGTCAGATATATTCTTGTGCGTTGAATAGGGGGTGTTGAGTCCAGTTCACTGAGCAAGGAATAGGTCTTGTCTCTTACATATTGGGTTTATGGAACGGTATCTGAGCTAATTTGAAACCCTTGTTTTATGCATCACCCCACCTCACCTTTCCCGTTCAGCAGCCATAGTGTGTTTCCTAAACGTGTGACTCTGTTCTGTTTTGCAATTCAGTTCAAGTGTAGCGGTTTTTACATTCCCTCTCTAAGTGATATCTTAGGATAAGTGTCTTTTTCTGTGTGACTTATTTCACTTAGAATCGTCGTACCTAAATCCACTCATCGTGCTGCTACTAGCCTTATGACGTTGATTTCATGGCTGAGTGATATTCCATTGTACATGAGGACCCCAACTTCTTTATCCATTTTTCTCTTTCCTAGGATATTTAAGGTGTAATGAAGTGGGGGTTCTTGTCAACAGAGCAGCCCTAAACTTTGGGGTGCCTGTGTCTTGCTGATTTTTTGTTTTCCCAATTTATACGCCCATGAGTGGAAGTGCCCTATGCTCTCCAAGCTGTGTTTTTTAGATGTTTCAGGACACACCGTACACTTCTCCCGAGTGGCTGTTGGCAATTTACATCCCTCCCATCAGCGAAGCAAGGCTCCCATTTCTCCATGGCCGGTCGTGCAGTTCTGGTTTGGACACTTTTTTCCGCATGGCCCTTTTGCCCTCTGGGAAGCGAGACTTCTTTGGAGCGCTGATTGGCCTTTCCAGGTTGCTTGGTTGGCCAAAAAGGGCGTATGCGTTTTTTCCTGAATATATTCAGGAAAAAACGCATACGCCCTTTTCGGCCAAGGGCATCATTGTCCACGTTTTGCCGCTTTTCATGTGCTTTCAAGGCGATTCGAATCTACCTCCTGAAATCTGTTTCCTGCAATTCTGCCTTGCTTTCAAAGCCTCTTCGTTGCCTTCCCTTAATAGATTTGTGGACGAGAGGTATCATTTAAAACTCTGCAGGTTTGTGAATTGCAGGGCCCCTGAGCTCCATTTTTCAACTCGCTTTTTTGGGAGCTGGCCGCAAAAGCGCAGGATTGCTTCAGGCCCTCTTCTGGTTCTGGGGGGCAGGCTGAGCTTGTGCTTAATTCTTCTTCCTGATGGGAAAATAGAGTGACCTGTGCCTGTCCCAACACCTAGAGCTAGTCTCTCATTGGTTCCCCCTCTTCCCGTTCATCCTCAGGACAAATTGCAACCTGTACGGAACAGGAGGTTAAAGGTGCTGATTCTCCAAGGAGGGAGATGGCTAGTAAATCGGCTGGAATGGCGAACCCGAGCAAAGGAGATGAGAAATGAGGTGCGTTTTAGAAACATTTCCCGATCACACAGTGTACCATCTTCTGGGTTTCTCATGCATGTTTTCGATGTAGGAAGATGCCCTTGAACCTGGAGATTTGGGACCCCTGGGATGGGTACCATGCAGTATTACTTGAAAGGGTCTGCGTTGGCTCACCCAACCTCACCGAACCTCTCAGCCCCAAGAGTGTCCACCCTTATGTCTCAATCAGCTGTGGGACTAGATATGGTCAATCCAGGTTGCATCACAGCCCCTGAACGAATTTTGTAAGAATTTCTCTCTCTTTCACTCCCTTTGTTTCACGGGTTTTGAAAAGTAATTTATTTTTATAATGGGGTTTAGCTGCTTTTCACGGCTGTGTTTATGCCGCTTTACAGCCCTTGACTCACTTACAGAGAGATATCAATACATAGGTTTGAAGATTCTTACTAGTCAGATATATTCTTGTGCGGTGAATAGGGGGTGTTGAGTCCAGTTCACTGAAAAAGGAATAGGTCTTGTCTCTTACATATTGGGTTTATGGAACGGTATCTGAGCTAATTTGAAACCCTTGTTTTATGCATCACCCCACCTCACCTTTCCCGTTCAGCAGCCATAGTGTGTTTCCTAAACGTGTGACTCTGTTCTGTTTTGCAATTCAGTTCAAGTGTAGCGGTTTTTACATTCCCTCTATAAGTGATATCTTATGATAAGTGTCTTTTTCTGTGTGACTTATTTCACTTAGAATCGTCGTACCTAAATCCACTCATCGTGCTGCTACTAGCCTTATGACGTTGATTTCATGGCTGAGTGATATTCCATTGTACATGAGGACCCCAACTTCTTTATCCATTTTTCTCTTTCCTAGGATATTTAAGGTGTAATGAAGTGGGGGTTCTTGTCAACAGAGCAGCCCTAAACTTTGGGGTGCCTGTGTCTTGCTGATTTTTAGTTTTCCCAATTTATACGCCCATGAGTGGAAGTGCCCTATGCTCTCCAAGCTGTGTTTTTTAGATGTTTCAGAACACACCGTACAATTCTCCAGATTGGTTGTTGGCAATTTACATCCCACCCATCAGCGTAGCAAGGCTCCCATTTCTCCATGGCCGGTCCTGCATTTCTGGTTTGGACACTTTTTTCCGCATGGCCCTTTACCCGCTGGGAAGCGAGACTTCTTTGGAGCGCTGATTGGCCTTTCCAGGTTGCTTGGTTGGCCAAAAAGGGCGTATGCGTTTTTTCATCAATATATTCAGGAAAAAACGCATACGCCCTTTTTGGCCAAGGGCATCATTGTCCACGTTTTGCCACTTTTCATGTGCTTTCAAGGCGATTCGAATCTACCTCCTGAAATCTGTTTCCTGCAATTCTGCCTTGCTTTCAAAGCCTCTTCGTTGCCTTCCCTTAATATATTTGTGGACGAGAGGTATCATTTAAAACTCTGCAGGTTTGTGAATTGCAGGGCCCCTGAGCTCCATTTTTCAGCTCGCTTTTTTGGGAGCTGGCCGCAAAAGCGCAGGATTGCTTCAGGCCCTCTTCTGGTTCTGGGGGGCAGGCTGAGCTTGTGCTTAATTCTTCTTCCTGATGGGAAAATAGAGTGACCTGTGCCTGTCCCAACACCTAGAGCTAGTCTCTCATTGGTTCCCCCTCTTCCCGTTCATCCTCAGGACAAATTGCAACCTGTACGGAACAGGAGGTTAAAGGTGCTGATTCTCCAAGGAGGGAGATGGCTAGTAAATCGGCTGGAATGGCGAACCCGAGCAAAGGAGATGAGAAATGAGGTACGTTTTAGAAACCTTTCCCGATCACACAGTGTACCATCTTCTGGGTTCCTCATGCATGTTTTCGATGTAGGAAGATGCCCTTGAACCTGGAGATTTGGGACCCATGGGATGGGTACCATGCAGTATTACTTGAAAGGGTCTGCGTTGGCTCACCCAACCTCACCGAACCTCTCAGCCCCAAGAGTGTCCACCCTTATGTCTCAATCAGCTGTGGGTCTAGATATGGTCAATCCAGGTTGCATCACAGCCCCTGAACGAATTTTGTAGGAATTTCTCTCTCTTTCACTGTCTTTGTTTCACGGGTTTTGAAAAGTAATTTATTTTTATAATGGGGTTTAGCAGCTTTTCACGGCTGTGTTTATGCCGCTTTACACTCCCTTGACTCACTTACAGAGAGATATCAATACATAGGTTTGAAGATTCTTACTAGTCAGATATATTCTTGTGCGGTGAATAGGGGGTGTTGAGTCCAGTTCACTGAAAAAGGAGTAGGTCTTGTCTCTTACATATTGGGTTTATGGAACGGTATCTGAGCTAATTTGAAACCCTTGTTTTATGCATCACCCCACCTCACCTTTCCCGTTCAGCAGCCATAGTGTGTTTCCTAAACATGTGACTCTGTTCTGTTTTGCAATTCAGTTCAAGTGTAGCGGTTTTTACATTCCCTCTCTAAGTGATATCTTAGGATAAGTGTCTTTTTCTGTGTGACTTATTTCACTTAGAATCGTCGTACCTAAATCCACTCATCGTGCTGCTACTAGCCTTATGACGTTCATTTCATCGCTGAGTGATATTCCATTGTACATGAGGACCACAACTTCTTTATCCATTTTTCTCTTTCCTAGGATATTTAAGTTGTAATGAAGTGGGGGTTCTTGTCAACAGAGCAGCCCTAAACTTTGGGGTGCCTGTGTCTTGCTGATTTTTTGTTTTCCCAATTTATACGCCCATGAGTGGAAGTGCCCTATGCTCTCCAAGCTGTGTTTTTTAGATGTTTCAGGACACACCGTACACTTCTCCCGAGTGGCTGTTGGCAATTTACATCCCGCCCATCAGCGAAGCAAGGCTCCCATTTCTCCATGGCCGGTCGTGCAGTTCTGGATTGGACACTTTTTTCCGCATGGCCCTTTTGCCCGCTGGGAAGCGAGACTTCTTTGGAGCGCTGATTGGCCTTTCCAGGTTGCTTGGTTGGCCAAAAAGGGCGTCATTGTCCACGTTTTGCCGCTTTTCATGTGCTTTCAAGGCGATTCGAATCTACCTCCTGAAATCTGTTTCCTGCAATTCTGCCTTGCTTTCAAAGCCTCTTCGTTGCCTTCCCTTAATAGATTTGTGGACGAGAGGTATCATTTAAAACTCTGCAGGTTTGTGAATTGCAGGGCCCCTGAGCTCCATTTTTCAACTCGCTTTTTTGGGAGCTGGCCGCAAAAGCGCAGGATTGCTTCAGGCCCTCTTCTGGTTCTGGGGGGCAGGCTGAGCTTGTGCTTAATTCTTCTTCCTGATGGGAAAATAGAGTGACCTGTGCCTGTCCCAACACCTAGAGCTAGTCTCTCATTGGTTCCCCCTCTTCCCGTTCATCCTCAGGACAAATTGCAACCTGTACGGAACAGGAGGTTAAAGGTGCTGATTCTCCAAGGAGGGAGATGGCTAGTAAATCGGCTGGAATGGCGAACCCGAGCAAAGGAGATGAGAAATGAGGTACGTTTTAGAAACCTTTCCCGATCACACAGTGTACCATCTTCTGGGTTCCTCATGCATGTTTTCGATGTAGGAAGATGCCCTTGAACCTGGAGATTTGGGACCCATGGGATGGGTACCATGCAGTATTACTTGAAAGGGTCTGCGTTGGCTCACCCAACCTCACCGAACCTCTCAGCCCCAAGAGTGTCCACCCTTATGTCTCAATCAGCTGTGGGTCTAGATATGGTCAATCCAGGTTGCATCACAGCCCCTGAACGAATTTTGTAGGAATTTCTCTCTCTTTCACTGTCTTTGTTTCACGGGTTTTGAAAAGTAATTTATTTTTATAATGGGGTTTAGCAGCTTTTCACGGCTGTGTTTATGCCGCTTTACACTCCCTTGACTCACTTACAGAGAGATATCAATACATAGGTTTGAAGATTCTTACTAGTCAGATATATTCTTGTGCGGGGAATAGGGGGTGTTGAGTCCAGTTCACTGAAAAAGGAGTAGGTCTTGTCTCTTACATATTGGGTTTATGGAACGGTATCTGAGCTAATTTGAAACCCTTGTTTTATGCATCACCCCACCTCACCTTTCCCGTTCAGCAGCCATAGTGTGTTTCCTAAACGTGTGACTCTGTTCTGTTTTGCAATTCAGTTCAAGTGTAGCGGTTTTTACATTCCCTCTCTAAGTGATATCTTAGGATAAGTGTCTTTTTCTGTGTGACTTATTTCACTTAGAATCGTCGTACCTAAATCCACTCATCGTGCTGCTACTAGCCTTATGACGTTCATTTCATCGCTGAGTGATATTCCATTGTACATGAGGACCACAACTTCTTTATCCATTTTTCTCTTTCCTAGGATATTTAAGTTGTAATGAAGTGGGGGTTCTTGTCAACAGAGCAGCCCTAAACTTTGGGGTGCCTGTGTCTTGCTGATTTTTTGTTTTCCCAATTTATACGCCCATGAGTGGAAGTGCCCTATGCTCTCCAAGCTGTGTTTTTTAGATGTTTCAGGACACACCGTACACTTCTCCCGAGTGGCTGTTGGCAATTTACATCCCGCCCATCAGCGAAGCAAGGCTCCCATTTCTCCATGGCCGGTCGTGCAGTTCTGGATTGGACACTTTTTTCCGCATGGCCCTTTTGCCCGCTGGGAAGCGAGACTTCTTTGGAGCGCTGATTGGCCTTTCCAGGTTGCTTGGTTGGCCAAAAAGGGCGTATGCGTTTTTTCCTGAATATATTCAGGAAAAAACGCATACGCCCTTTTCGGCCAAGGGCATCATTGTCCACGTTTTGCCGCTTTTCATGTGCTTTCAAGGCGATTCGAATCTACCTCCTGAAATCTGTTTCCTGCAATTCTGCCTTGCTTTCAAAGCCTCTTCGTTGCCTTCCCTTAATAGATTTGTGGACGAGAGGTATCATTTAAAACTCTGCAGGTTTGTGAATTGCAGGGCCCCTGAGCTCCATTTTTCAACTCGCTTTTTTGGGAGCTGGCCGCAAAAGCGCAGGATTGCTTCAGGCCCTCTTCTGGTTCTGGGGGGCAGGCTGAGCTTGTGCTTAATTCTTCTTCCTGATGGGAAAATAGAGTGACCTGTGCCTGTCCCAACACCTAGAGCTAGTCTCTCATTGGTTCCCCCTCTTCCCGTTCATCCTCAGGACAAATTGCAACCTGTACGGAACAGGAGGTTAAAGGTGCTGATTCTCCAAGGAGGGAGATGGCTAGTAAATCGGCTGGAATGGCGAACCCGAGCAAAGGAGATGAGAAATGAGGTGCGTTTTAGAAACATTTCCCGATCACACAGTGTACCATCTTCTGGGTTTCTCATGCATGTTTTCGATGTAGGAGGATGCCCTTGAACCTGGAGATTTGGGACCCATGGGATGGGTACCATGCAGTATTACTTGAAAGGGTCTGCGTTGGCTCACCCAACCTCACCGAACCTCTCAGCCCCAAGAGTGTCCACCCTGATGTCTCAATCAGCTGTGGGTCTAGCTATGGTCAATCCAGGTTGCATCACAGCCCCTGAACGAATTTTGTAATAATTTCTCTCTCTTTCACTGTCTTTGTTTCACGGGTTTTGAAAAGTAATTTATTTTTATAATGGGGTTTAGCTGCTTTTCACGGCTGTGTTTATGCCGCTTTACACCCCCTTGACTCACTTACAGAGAGATATCAATACATAGGTTTGAAGATTCTTACTAGTCAGATATATTCTTGTGCGTTGAATAGGGGGTGTTGAGTCCAGTTCACTGAGCAAGGAATAGGTCTTGTCTCTTACATATTGGGTTTATGGAACGGTATCTGAGCTAATTTGAAACCCTTGTTTTATGCATCACCCCACCTCACCTTTCCCGTTCAGCAGCCATAGTGTGTTTCCTAAACGTGTGACTCTGTTCTGTTTTGCAATTCAGTTCAAGTGTAGCGGTTTTTACATTCCCTCTCTAAGTGATATCTTAGGATAAGTGTCTTTTTCTGTGTGACTTATTTCACTTAGAATCGTCGTACCTAAATCCACTCATCGTGCTGCTACTAGCCTTATGACGTTCATTACATCGCTGAGTGATATTCCATTGTACATGAGGACCACAACTTCTTTATCCATTTTTCTCTTTCCTAGGATATTTAAGTTGTAATGAAGTGGGGGTTCTTGTCAACAGAGCAGCCCTAAACTTTGGGGTGCCTGTGTCTTGCTGATTTTTTGTTTTCCCAATTTATACGCCCATGAGTGGAAGTGCCCTATGCTCTCCAAGCTGTGTTTTTTAGATGTTTCAGGACACACCGTACACTTCTCCCGAGAGGCTGTTGGCAATTTACATCCCGCCCATCAGCGAAGCAAGGCTCCCATTTCTCCATGGCCGGTCGTGCAGTTCTGGATTGGACACTTTTTTCCGCATGGCCCTTTTGCCCGCTGGGAAGCGAGACTTCTTTGGAGCGCTGATTGGCCTTTCCAGGTTGCTTGGTTGGCCAAAAAGGGCGTATGCGTTTTTTCCTGAATATATTCAGGAAAAAACGCATACGCCCTTTTTGGCCAAGGGCATCATTGTCCACGTTTTGCCGCTTTTCATGTGCTTTCAAGGCGATTCGAATCTACCTCCTGAAATCTGTTTCCTGCAATTCTGCCTTGCTTTCAAAGCCTCTTCGTTGCCTTCCCTTAATAGATTTGTGGACGAGAGGTATCATTTAAAACTCTGCAGGTTTGTGAATTGCAGGGCCCCTGAGCTCCATTTTTCAACTCGCTTTTTTGGGAGCTGGCCGCAAAAGCGCAGGATTGCTTCAGGCCCTCTTCTGGTTCTGGGGGGCAGGCTGAGCTTGTGCTTAATTCTTCTTCCTGATGGGAAAATAGAGTGACCTGTGCCTGTCCCAACACCTAGAGCTAGTCTCTCATTGGTTCCCCCTCTTCCCGTTCATCCTCAGGACAAATTGCAACCTGTACGGAACAGGAGGTTAAAGGTGCTGATTCTCCAAGGAGGGAGATGGCTAGTAAATCGGCTGGAATGGCGAACCCGAGCAAAGGAGATGAGAAATGAGGTGCGTTTTAGAAACATTTCCCGATCACACAGTGTACCATCTTCTGGGTTTCTCATGCATGTTTTCGATGTAGGAAGATGCCCTTGAACCTGGAGATTTGGGACCCATGGGATGGGTACCATGCAGTATTACTTGAAAGGGTCTGCGTTGGCTCACCCAACCTCACCGAACCTCTCAGCCCCAAGAGTGTCCACCCTTATGTCTCAATCAGCTGTAGGTCTAGATATGGTCAATCCAGGTTGCATCACAGCCCCTGAACGAATTTTGTAGGAATTTCTCTCTCTTTCACTGTCTTTGTTTCACGGGTTTTGAAAAGTAATTTATTTTTATAATGGGGTTTAGCAGCTTTTCACGGCTGTGTTTATGCCCCTTTACACCCCCTTGACTCAATTACAGAGAGATATCAATACATAGGTTTGAAGATTCTTACTAGTCAGATATATTCTTGTGCGGTGAATAGGGGGTGTTGAGTCCAGTTCACTGAAAAAGGAATAGGTCTTGTCTCTTACATATTGGGTTTATGGAACGGTATCGGAACTAATTTGAAACCCTTGTTTTATGCATCACCCCACCTCACCTTTCCCGTTCAGCAGCCATAGTGTGTTTCCTAAACGTGTGACTCTGTTCTGTTTTGCAATTCAGTTCAAGTGTAGCGGTTTTTACATTCCCTCTATAAGTGATATCTTAGGATAAGTGTCTTTTTCTGTGTGTCTTATTTCACTTAGAATCGTCGTACCTAAATCCACTCATCGTGCTGCTACTAGCCTTATGACGTTGATTTCATGGCTGAGTGATATTCCATTGTACAAGAGGACCACAACTTCTTTATCCACTTTTCTCTTTCCTAGGATATTTAAGGTGTAATGAAGTGGGGGTTCTTGTCAACAGAGCAGCCCTAAACTTTGGGGTGCCTGTGTCTTGCTGATTTTTAGTTTTCCCAATTTATACGCCCATGAGTGGAAGTGCCGTATGCTCTCCAAGCTGTGTTTCTTAGATGTTTCAGAACACACCGTACACTTCTCCAGAGTGGCTGTTGGCAATTTACATCCCACCCATCAGCGTAGCAAGGCTCCCATTTCTCCATGGCCGGTCCTGCGTTTCTGGTTTGGACACTTTTTTCCGCATGGCCCTTTTGCCCGCTTGGAAGCGAGACTTCTTTGGAGTGCTGATTTGCCTTTCCAGGTTCCTTGGTTGGCCAAAAAGGGCGTATGCGTTTTTTCCTGAATATATTCAGGAAAAAACGCATACGCCCTTTTTGGCCAAGGGCATCATTGTCCACGTTTTGCCGCTTTTCATGTGCTTTCAAGGCGATTCGAATCTACCTCCTGAAATCTGTTTCCTGCAATTCTGCCTTGCTTTCAAAGCCTCTTCGTTGCCTTCCCTTAATATATTTGTGGACGAGAGGTATCATTTAAAACTCTGCAGGTTTGTGAATTGCAGGGCCCCTGAGCTCCATTTTTCAACTCGCTTTTTTGGGAGCTGGCCGCAAAAGCGCAGGATTGCTTCAGGCCCTCTTCTGGTTCTGGGGGGCAGGCTGAGCTTGTGCTTAATTCTTCTTCCTGATGGGAAAATAGAGTGACCTGTGCCTGTCCCAACACCTAGAGCTAGTCTCTCATTGGTTCCCCCTCTTCCCGTTCATCCTCAGGACAAATTGCAACCTGTACGGAACAGGAGGTTAAAGGTGCTGATTCTCCAAGGAGGGAGATGGCTAGTAAATCGGCTGGAATGGCGAACCCGAGCAAAGGAGATGAGAAATGAGGTGCGTTTTAGAAACATTTCCCGATCACACAGTGTACCATCTTCTGGGTTTCTCATGCATGTTTTCGATGTAGGAAGATGCCCTTGAACCTGGAGATTTGGGACCCATGGGATGGGTACCATGCAGTATTACTTGAAAGGGTCTGCGTTGGCTCACCCAACCTCACCGAACCTCTCAGCCCCAAGAGTGTCCACCCTTATGTCTCAATCAGCTGTGGGTCTAGATATGGTCAATCCAGGTTGCATCACAGCCCCTGAACGAATTTTGTAAGACTTTCTCTCTCTTTCACTGCCTTTGTTTCACGGGTTTTGAAAAGTAATTTATTTTTATAATGGGTTTTAGCTGCTTTTCACGGCTGTGTTTATGCCGCTTTACACCCCCTTGACTCACTTACAGAGAGATATCAATACATAGGTTTGAAGATTCTTACTAGTCAGATATATTCTTGTGCGTTGAATAGGGGGTGTTGAGTCCAGTTCACTGAAAAAGGAATAGGTCTTGTCTCTTACATATTGGGTTTATGGAACGGTATCTGAGCTAATTTGAAACCCTTGTTTTATGCATCACCCCACCTCACCTTTCCCGTTCAGCAGCCATAGTGTGTTTCCTAAACGTGTGACTCTGTTCTGTTTTGCAATTAGTTCAAGTGTAGCGGTTTTAACATTCCCTCTATAAGTGATATCTTATGATAAGTGTCTTTTTCTGTGTGACTTATTTCACGTAGAATCGTCGTACCTAAATCCACTCATCGTGCTGCTACTAGCCTTATGACGTTCATTTCATGGCTGAGTGATATTCCATTGTACATGAGGACCACAACTTCTTTATCCATTTTTCTCTTTCCTAGGATATTTAAGGTGTAATGAAGTGGGGGTTCTTGTCAACAGAGCAGCCCTAAACTTTGGGGTGCCTGTGTCTTGCTGATTTTTAGTTTTCCCAATTTATACGCCCATGAGTGGAAGTGCCCTATGCTCTCCAAGCTGTGTTTTTGAGATGTTTCAGGACACACCGTAAACTTCTCCCGAGTGGCTGTTGGCAATTTACATCCCGCCCATCAGCGAAGCAAGGCTCCCATTTCTCCATGGCCGGTCGTGCAGTTCTGGTTTGGACACTTTTTTCCGCATGGCCCTTTTGCCCGCTGGGAAGCCAGACTTCTTTGGAGCGCTGATTGGCCTTTCCAGGTTGCTTGGTTGGCCAAAAAGGGCGTATGCGTTTTTTCCTGAATATATTCAGGAAAAAACGCATACGCCCTTTTTGGCCAAGGGCATCATTGTCCACGTTTTGCCGCTTTTCATGTGCTTTCAAGGCGATTCGAATCTACCTCCTGAAATCTGTTTCCTGCAATTCTGCCTTGCTTTCAAAGCCTCTTCATTGCCTTCCCTTAATATATTTGTGGACGAGAGGTATCATTTAAAACTCTGCAGGTTTGTGAATTGCAGGGCCCCTGAGCTCCATTTTTCAACTCGCTTTTTTGGGAGCTGGCCGCAAAAGCGCAGGATTGCTTCAGGCCCTCTTCTGGTTCTGGGGGGCAGGCTGAGCTTGTGCTTAATTCTTCTTCCTGATGGGAAAATAGAGTGACCCGTGCCTGTCCCAACACCTAGAGCTAGTCTCTCATTGGTTCCCCCTCTTCCCGTTCATCCTCAGGACAAATTGCAACCTGTACGGAACAGGAGGTTAAAGGTGCTGATTCTCCAAGGAGGGAGATGGCTAGTAAATCAGCTGGAATGGCGAACCCGAGCAAAGGAGATGAGAAATGAGGTGCGTTTCAGAAACCTTTCCCGATCACACGGTGTACCATCTTCTGGGTTTCTCATGCATGTTTTCGATGTAGGAGGATGCCGTTGAATCTGGAGATTTGGGACCCATGGGATGGGTACCATGCAGTATTACTTGAAAGGGTCTGCGTTGGCTCACCCAACCTCACCGAACCTCTCAGCCCCAAGAGTGTCCACCCTTATGTCTCAATCAGCTGTGGGTCTAGCTATGCTCAATCCAGGTTGCATCACAGCCCCTGAACGAATTTTGTAAGAATTTCTCTCTCTTTCACTGCCTTTGTTTCACGGGTTTTGAAAAGTTATTTATTTTTATAATGGGGTTTAGCTGCTTTTCACGGCTGTGTTTATGCAGCTTTATACCCCCTTGACTCACTTACAGAGAGATATCAATACATAGGTTTGAAGATTCTTACTAGTCAGATATATTCTTGTGCGTTGAATAGGGGGTGTTGAGTCCAGTTCACTGAGCAAGGAATAGGTCTTGTCTCTTACATATTGGGTTTATGGAACGGTATCTGAGCTAATTTGAAACCCTTGTTTTATGCATCACCCCACCTCACCTTTCCCGTTCAGCAGCCATAGTGTGTTTCCTAAACGTGTGACTCTGTTCTGTTTTGCAATTCAGTTCAAGTGTAGCGGTTTTTACATTCCCTCTCTAAGTGATATCTTAGGATAAGTGTCTTTTTCTGTGTGACTTATTTCACTTAGAATCGTCGTACCTAAATCCACTCATCGTGCTGCTACTAGCCTTATGACGTTCATTTCATGGCTGAGTGATATTCCATTGTACATGAGGACCACAACTTCTTTATCCATTTTTCTCTTTCCTAGGATATTTAAGGTGTAATGAAGTGGGGGTTCTTGTCAACAGAGCAGCCCTAAACTTTGGGGTGCCTGTGTCTTGCTGATGTTTAGTTTTCCCAATTTATACGCCCATGAGTGGAAGTGCCCTATGCTCTCCAAGCTGTGTTTTTTAGATGTTTCAGAACACACCGTACACTTCTCCAGAGTGGCTGTTGGCAATTTACATCCCACCCATCAGCGTAGCAAGGCTCCCATTTCTCCATGGCCGGTCCTGCATTTCTGGTTTGGACACTTTTTTCCGCATGGCCCTTTTGCCCGCTGGGAAGCGAGACTTCTTTGGAGCGCTGATTTGCCTTTCCAGGTTGCTTGGTTGGCCAAAAAGGGCGTATGCGTTTTTTCCTGAATATATTCAGGAAAAAACGCATACGCCCTTTTTGGCCAAGGGCATCATTGTCCACGTTTTGCCACTTTTCATGTGCTTTCAAGGCGATTCGAATCTACCTCCTGAAATCTGTTTCCTGCAATTCTGCCTTGCTTTCAAAGCCTCTTCTTTGACTTCCCTTAATATATTTGTGGACGAGAGGTATCATTTAAAACTCTGCAGGTTTGTGAATTGCAGGGCCCCTGAGCTCCATTTTTCAACTCGCTTTTTTGGGAGCTGGCCGCAAAAGCGCAGGATTGCTTCAGGCCCTCTTCTGGTTCTGGGGGGCAGGCTGAGCTTGTGCTTTATTCTTCTTCCTGATGGGAAAATAGAGTGACCTGTGCCTGTCCCAACCCCTAGAGCTAGTCTCTCATTGGTTCCCCCTCTTCCCGTTCATCCTCAGGACAAATTGCAACCTGTACGGAACAGGAGGTTAAAGGTGCTGATTCTCCAAGGAGGGAGATGGCTAGTAAATCGGCTGGAATGGCGAACCTGAGCAAAGGAGATGAGAAATGAGGTGCGTTTTAGAAACATTTCCCGATCACACAGTGTACCATCTTCTGGGTTTCTCATGCATGTTTTCGATGTAGGAAGATGCCCTTGAACCTGGAGATTTGGGACCCATGCGATGGGTACCATGCAGTATTACTTGAAAGGGTCTGCGTTGGCTCACCCAACCTCACCGAACCTCTCAGCCCCAAGAGTGTCCACCCTTATGTCTCAATCAGCTGTGGGTCTAGATATGGTCAATCCAGGTTGCATCACAGCCCCTGAACGAATTTTGTAAGACTTTCTCTCTCTTTCACTGCCTTTGTTTCACGGGTTTTGAAAAGTAATTTATTTTTATAATGGGTTTTAGCTGCTTTTCACGGCTGTGTTTATGCCGCTTTACACCCCCTTGACTCACTTACAGAGAGATATCAATACATAGGTTTGAAGATTCTTACTAGTCAGATATATTCTTGTGCGTTGAATAGGGGGTGTTGAGTCCAGTTCACTGAAAAAGGAATAGGTCTTGTCTCTTACATATTGGGTTTATGGAACGGTATCTGAGCTAATTTGAAACCCTTGTTTTATGCATCACCCCACCTCACCTTTCCCGTTCAGCAGCCATAGTGTGTTTCCTAAACGTGTGACTCTGTTCTGTTTTGCAATTAGTTCAAGTGTAGCGGTTTTAACATTCCCTCTATAAGTGATATCTTATGATAAGTGTCTTTTTCTGTGTGACTTATTTCACGTAGAATCGTCGTACCTAAATCCACTCATCGTGCTGCTACTAGCCTTATGACGTTCATTTCATGGCTGAGTGATATTCCATTGTACATGAGGACCACAACTTCTTTATCCATTTTTCTCTTTCCTAGGATATTTAAGGTGTAATGAAGTGGGGGTTCTTGTCAACAGAGCAGCCCTAAACTTTGGGGTGCCTGTGTCTTGCTGATTTTTAGTTTTCCCAATTTATACGCCCATGAGTGGAAGTGCCCTATGCTCTCCAAGCTGTGTTTTTTAGATGTTTCAGGACACACCGTAAACTTCTCCCGAGTGGCTGTTGGCAATTTACATCCCGCCCATCAGCGAAGCAAGGCTCCCATTTCTCCATGGCCGGTCGTGCAGTTCTGGTTTGGACACTTTTTTCCGCATGGCCCTTTTGCCCGCTGGGAAGCCAGACTTCTTTGGAGCGCTGATTGGCCTTTCCAGGTTGCTTGGTTGGCCAAAAAGGGCGTATGCGTTTTTTCCTGAATATATTCAGGAAAAAACGCATACGCCCTTTTTGGCCAAGGGCATCATTGTCCACGTTTTGCCGCTTTTCATGTGCTTTCAAGGCGATTCGAATCTACCTCCTGAAATCTGTTTCCTGCAATTCTGCCTTGCTTTCAAAGCCTCTTCATTGCCTTCCCTTAATATATTTGTGGACGAGAGGTATCATTTAAAACTCTGCAGGTTTGTGAATTGCAGGGCCCCTGAGCTCCATTTTTCAACTCGCTTTTTTGGGAGCTGGCCGCAAAAGCGCAGGATTGCTTCAGGCCCTCTTCTGGTTCTGGGGGGCAGGCTGAGCTTGTGCTTAATTCTTCTTCCTGATGGGAAAATAGAGTGACCCGTGCCTGTCCCAACACCTAGAGCTAGTCTCTCATTGGTTCCCCCTCTTCCCGTTCATCCTCAGGACAAATTGCAACCTGTACGGAACAGGAGGTTAAAGGTGCTGATTCTCCAAGGAGGGAGATGGCTAGTAAATCGGCTGGAATGGCGAACCCGAGCAAAGGAGATGAGAAATGAGGTGCGTTTCAGAAACCTTTCCCGATCACACGGTGTACCATCTTCTGGGTTTCTCATGCATGTTTTCGATGTAGGAGGATGCCGTTGAATCTGGAGATTTGGGACCCATGGGATGGGTACCATGCAGTATTACTTGAAAGGGTCTGCGTTGGCTCACCCAACCTCACCGAACCTCTCAGCCCCAAGAGTGTCCACCCTTATGTCTCAATCAGCTGTGGGTCTAGCTATGCTCAATCCAGGTTGCATCACAGCCCCTGAACGAATTTTGTAAGAATTTCTCTCTCTTTCACTGCCTTTGTTTCACGGGTTTTGAAAAGTTATTTATTTTTATAATGGGGTTTAGCTGCTTTTCACGGCTGTGTTTATGCAGCTTTATACCCCCTTGACTCACTTACAGAGAGATATCAATACATAGGTTTGAAGATTCTTACTAGTCAGATATATTCTTGTGCGTTGAATAGGGGGTGTTGAGTCCAGTTCACTGAGCAAGGAATAGGTCTTGTCTCTTACATATTGGGTTTATGGAACGGTATCTGAGCTAATTTGAAACCCTTGTTTTATGCATCACCCCACCTCACCTTTCCCGTTCAGCAGCCATAGTGTGTTTCCTAAACGTGTGACTCTGTTCTGTTTTGCAATTCAGTTCAAGTGTAGCGGTTTTTACATTCCCTCTCTAAGTGATATCTTAGGATAAGTGTCTTTTTCTGTGTGACTTATTTCACTTAGAATCGTCGTACCTAAATCCACTCATCGTGCTGCTACTAGCCTTATGACGTTCATTTCATGGCTGAGTGATATTCCATTGTACATGAGGACCACAACTTCTTTATCCATTTTTCTCTTTCCTAGGATATTTAAGGTGTAATGAAGTGGGGGTTCTTGTCAACAGAGCAGCCCTAAACTTTGGGGTGCCTGTGTCTTGCTGATGTTTAGTTTTCCCAATTTATACGCCCATGAGTGGAAGTGCCCTATGCTCTCCAAGCTGTGTTTTTTAGATGTTTCAGAACACACCGTACACTTCTCCAGAGTGGCTGTTGGCAATTTACATCCCACCCATCAGCGTAGCAAGGCTCCCATTTCTCCATGGCCGGTCCTGCATTTCTGGTTTGGACACTTTTTTCCGCATGGCCCTTTTGCCCGCTGGGAAGCGAGACTTCTTTGGAGCGCTGATTTGCCTTTCCAGGTTGCTTGGTTGGCCAAAAAGGGCGTATGCGTTTTTTCCTGAATATATTCAGGAAAAAACGCATACGCCCTTTTTGGCCAAGGGCATCATTGTCCACGTTTTGCCACTTTTCATGTGCTTTCAAGGCGATTCGAATCTACCTCCTGAAATCTGTTTCCTGCAATTCTGCCTTGCTTTCAAAGCCTCTTCTTTGACTTCCCTTAATATATTTGTGGACGAGAGGTATCATTTAAAACTCTGCAGGTTTGTGAATTGCAGGGCCCCTGAGCTCCATTTTTCAACTCGCTTTTTTGGGAGCTGGCCGCAAAAGCGCAGGATTGCTTCAGGCCCTCTTCTGGTTCTGGGGGGCAGGCTGAGCTTGTGCTTTATTCTTCTTCCTGATGGGAAAATAGAGTGACCTGTGCCTGTCCCAACCCCTAGAGCTAGTCTCTCATTGGTTCCCCCTCTTCCCGTTCATCCTCAGGACAAATTGCAACCTGTACGGAACAGGAGGTTAAAGGTGCTGATTCTCCAAGGAGGGAGATGGCTAGTAAATCGGCTGGAATGGCGAACCTGAGCAAAGGAGATGAGAAATGAGGTGCGTTTTAGAAACATTTCCCGATCACACAGTGTACCATCTTCTGGGTTTCTCATGCATGTTTTCGATGTAGGAAGATGCCCTTGAACCTGGAGATTTGGGACCCATGGGATGGGTACCATGCAGTATTACTTGAAAGGGTCTGCGTTGGCTCACCCAACCTCACCGAACCTCTCAGCCCCAAGAGTGTCCACCCTTATGTCTCAATCAGCTGTGGGTCTAGATATGGTCAATCCAGGTTGCATCACAGCCCCTGAACGAATTTTGTAGGAATTTCTCTCTCTTTCACTGTCTTTGTTTCACGGGTTTTGAAAAGTAATTTATTTTTATAATGGGGTTTAGCAGCTTTTCACGGCTGTGTTTATGCCCCTTTACACCCCCTTGACTCAATTACAGAGAGATATCAATACATAGGTTTGAAGATTCTTACTAGTCAGATATATTCTTGTGCGTTGAATAGGGGGTGTTGAGTCCAGTTCACTGAAAAAGGAATAGGTCTTGTCTCTTACATATTGGGTTTATGGAACGGTATCGGAACTAATTTGAAACCCTTGTTTTATGCATCACCCCACCTCACCTTTCCCGTTCAGCAGCCATAGTGTGTTTCCTAAACGTGTGACTCTGTTCTGTTTTGCAATTCAGTTCAAGTGTAGCGGTTTTTACATTCCCTCTATAAGTGATATCTTAGGATAAGTGTCTTTTTCTGTGTGACTTATTTCACTTAGAATCGTCGTACCTAAATCCACTCATCGTGCTGCTACTAGCCTTATGACGTTGATTTCATGGCTGAGTGATATTCCATTGTACATGAGGACCACAACTTCTTTATCCACTTTTCTCTTTCCTAGGATATTTAAGGTGTAATGAAGTGGGGGTTCTTGTCAACAGAGCAGCCCTAAACTTTGGGGTGCCTGTGTCTTGCTGATTTTTAGTTTTCCCAATTTATACGCCCATGAGTGGAAGTGCCGTATGCTCTCCAAGCTGTGTTTCTTAGATGTTTCAGAACACACCGTACGCTTCTCCAGAGTGGCTGTTGGCAATTTACATCCCACCCATCAGCGTAGCAAGGCTCCCATTTCTCCATGGCCGGTCCTGCGTTTCTGGTTTGGACACTTTTTTCCGCATGGCCCTTTTGCCCGCTGGGAAGGGAGACTTCTTTGGAGTGCTGATTTGCCTTTCCAGGTTGCTTGGTTGGCCAAAAAGGGCGTATGCGTTTTTTCCTGAATATATTCAGGAAAAAACGCATACGCCCTTTTTGGCCAAGGGCATCATTGTCCACGTTTTGCCGCTTTTCATGTGCTTTCAAGGCGATTCGAATCTACCTCCTGAAATCTGTTTCCTGCAATTCTGCCTTGCTTTCAAAGCCTCTTCGTTGCCTTCCCTTAATATATTTGTGGACGAGAGGTATCATTTAAAACTCTGCAGGTTTGTGAATTGCAGGGCCCCTGAGCTCCATTTTTCAACTCGCTTTTTTGGGAGCTGGCCGCAAAAGCGCAGGATTGCTTCAGGCCCTCTTCTGGTTCTGGGGGGCAGGCTGAGCTTGTGCTTTATTCTTCTTCCTGATGGGAAAATAGAGTGACCTGTGCCTGTCCCAACCCCTAGAGCTAGTCTCTCATTGGTTCCCCCTCTTCCCGTTCATCCTCAGGACAAATTGCAACCTGTACGGAACAGGAGGTTAAAGGTGCTGATTCTCCAAGGAGGGAGATGGCTAGTAAATCGGCTGGAATGGCGAACCTGAGCAAAGGAGATGAGAAATGAGGTGCGTTTTAGAAACATTTCCCGATCACACAGTGTACCATCTTCTGGGTTTCTCATGCATGTTTTCGATGTAGGAAGATGCCCTTGAACCTGGAGATTTGGGACCCATGGGATGGGTACCATGCAGTATTACTTGAAAGGGTCTGCGTTGGCTCACCCAACCTCACCGAACCTCTCAGCCCCAAGAGTGTCCACCCTTATGTCTCAATCAGCTGTGGGTCTAGATATGGTCAATCCAGGTTGCATCACAGCCCCTGAACGAATTTTGTAGGAATTTCTCTCTCTTTCACTGTCTTTGTTTCACGGGTTTTGAAAAGTAATTTATTTTTATAATGGGGTTTAGCAGCTTTTCACGGCTGTGTTTATGCCCCTTTACACCCCCTTGACTCAATTACAGAGAGATATCAATACATAGGTTTGAAGATTCTTACTAGTCAGATATATTCTTGTGCGTTGAATAGGGGGTGTTGAGTCCAGTTCACTGAAAAAGGAATAGGTCTTGTCTCTTACATATTGGGTTTATGGAACGGTATCGGAACTAATTTGAAACCCTTGTTTTATGCATCACCCCACCTCACCTTTCCCGTTCAGCAGCCATAGTGTGTTTCCTAAACGTGTGACTCTGTTCTGTTTTGCAATTCAGTTCAAGTGTAGCGGTTTTTACATTCCCTCTATAAGTGATATCTTAGGATAAGTGTCTTTTTCTGTGTGACTTATTTCACTTAGAATCGTCGTACCTAAATCCACTCATCGTGCTGCTACTAGCCTTATGACGTTGATTTCATGGCTGAGTGATATTCCATTGTACATGAGGACCACAACTTCTTTATCCACTTTTCTCTTTCCTAGGATATTTAAGGTGTAATGAAGTGGGGGTTCTTGTCAACAGAGCAGCCCTAAACTTTGGGGTGCCTGTGTCTTGCTGATTTTTAGTTTTCCCAATTTATACGCCCATGAGTGGAAGTGCCGTATGCTCTCCAAGCTGTGTTTCTTAGATGTTTCAGAACACACCGTACGCTTCTCCAGAGTGGCTGTTGGCAATTTACATCCCACCCATCAGCGTAGCAAGGCTCCCATTTCTCCATGGCCGGTCCTGCGTTTCTGGTTTGGACACTTTTTTCCGCATGGCCCTTTTGCCCGCTGGGAAGGGAGACTTCTTTGGAGTGCTGATTTGCCTTTCCAGGTTGCTTGGTTGGCCAAAAAGGGCGTATGCGTTTTTTCCTGAATATATTCAGGAAAAAACGCATACGCCCTTTTTGGCCAAGGGCATCATTGTCCACGTTTTGCCGCTTTTCATGTGCTTTCAAGGCGATTCGAATCTACCTCCTGAAATCTGTTTCCTGCAATTCTGCCTTGCTTTCAAAGCCTCTTCGTTGCCTTCCCTTAATATATTTGTGGACGAGAGGTATCATTTAAAACTCTGCAGGTTTGTGAATTGCAGGGCCCCTGAGCTCCATTTTTCAACTCGCTTTTTTGGGAGCTGGCCGCAAAAGCGCAGGATTGCTTCAGGCCCTCTTCTGGTTCTGGGGGGCAGGCTGAGCTTGTGCTTTATTCTTCTTCCTGATGGGAAAATAGAGTGACCTGTGCCTGTCCCAACCCCTAGAGCTAGTCTCTCATTGGTTCCCCCTCTTCCCGTTCATCCTCAGGACAAATTGCAACCTGTACGGAACAGGAGGTTAAAGGTGCTGATTCTCCAAGGAGGGAGATGGCTAGTAAATCGGCTGGAATGGCGAACCTGAGCAAAGGAGATGAGAAATGAGGTGCGTTTTAGAAACATTTCCCGATCACACAGTGTACCATCATCTGGGTTTCTCATGCATGTTTTCGATGTAGGAAGATGCCCTTGAACCTGGAGATTTGGGACCCATGGGATGGGTACCATGCAGTATTACTTGAAAGGGTCTGCGTTGGCTCACCCAACCTCACCGAACCTCTCAGCCCCAAGAGTGTCCACCCTTATGTCTCAATCAGCTGTGGGTCTAGATATGGTCAATCCAGGTTGCATCACAGCCCCTGAACGAATTTTGTAGGAATTTCTCTCTCTTTCACTGTCTTTGTTTCACGGGTTTTGAAAAGTAATTTATTTTTATAATGGGGTTTAGCAGCTTTTCACGGCTGTGTTTATGCCCCTTTACACCCCCTTGACTCAATTACAGAGAGATATCAATACATAGGTTTGAAGATTCTTACTAGTCAGATATATTCTTGTGCGTTGAATAGGGGGTGTTGAGTCCAGTTCACTGAAAAAGGAATAGGTCTTGTCTCTTACATATTGGGTTTATGGAACGGTATCGGAACTTATTTGAAACCCTTGTTTTATGCATCACCCCACCTCACCTTTCCCGTTCAGCAGCCATAGTGTGTTTCCTAAACGTGTGACTCTGTTCTGTTTTGCAATTCAGTTCAAGTGTAGCGGTTTTTACATTCCCTCTATAAGTGATATCTTAGGATAAGTGTCTTTTTCTGTGTGACTTATTTCACTTAGAATCGTCGTACCTAAATCCACTCATCGTGCTGCTACTAGCCTTATGACGTTGATTTCATGGCTGAGTGATATTCCATTGTACATGAGGACCACAACTTCTTTATCCACTTTTCTCTTTCCTAGGATATTTAAGGTGTAATGAAGTGGGGGTTCTTGTCAACAGAGCAGCCCTAAACTTTGGGGTGCCTGTGTCTTGCTGATTTTTAGTTTTCCCAATTTATACGCCCATGAGTGGAAGTGCCGTATGCTCTCCAAGCTGTGTTTCTTAGATGTTTCAGAACACACCGTACGCTTCTCCAGAGTGGCTGTTGGCAATTTACATCCCACCCATCAGCGTAGCAAGGCTCCCATTTCTCCATGGCCGGTCCTGCGTTTCTGGTTTGGACACTTTTTTCCGCATGGCCCTTTTGCCCGCTTGGAAGCGAGACTTCTTTGGAGTGCTGATTTGCCTTTCCAGGTTGCTTGGTTGGCCAAAAAGGGCGTATGCGTTTTTTCCTGAATATATTCAGGAAAAAACGCATACGCCCTTTTTGGCCAAGGGCATCATTGTCCACGTTTTGCCGCTTTTCATGTGCTTTCAAGGCGATTCGAATCTACCTCCTGAAATCTGTTTCCTGCAATTCTGCCTTGCTTTCAAAGCCTCTTCGTTGCCTTCCCTTAATATATTTGTGGACGAGAGGTATCATTTAAAACTCTGCAGGTTTGTGAATTGCAGGGCCCCTGAGCTCCATTTTTCAACTCGCTTTTTTGGGAGCTGGCCGCAAAAGCGCAGGATTGCTTCAGGCCCTCTTCTGGTTCTGGGGGGCAGGCTGAGCTTGTGCTTAATTCTTCTTCCTGATGGGAAAATAGAGTGACCCGTGCCTGTCCCAACACCTAGAGCTAGTCTCTCATTGGTTCCCCCTCTTCCCGTTCATCCTCAGGACAAATTGCAACCTGTACGGAACAGGAGGTTAAAGGTGCTGATTCTCCAAGGAGGGAGATGGCTAGTAAATCGGCTGGAATGGCGAACCCGAGCAAAGGAGATGAGAAATGAGGTGCGTTTCAGAAACCTTTCCCGATCACACGGTGTACCATCTTCTGGGTTTCTCATGCATGTTTTCGATGTAGGAGGATGCCGTTGAATCTGGAGATTTGGGACCCATGGGATGGGTACCATGCAGTATTACTTGAAAGGGTCTGCGTTGGCTCACCCAACCTCACCGAACCTCTCAGCCCCAAGAGTGTCCACCCTTATGTCTCAATCAGCTGTGGGTCTAGCTATGCTCAATCCAGGTTGCATCACAGCCCCTGAACGAATTTTGTAAGAATTTCTCTCTCTTTCACTGCCTTTGTTTCACGGGTTTTGAAAAGTTATTTATTTTTATAATGGGGTTTAGCTGCTTTTCACGGCTGTGTTTATGCAGCTTTATACCCCCTTGACTCACTTACAGAGAGATATCAATACATAGGTTTGAAGATTCTTACTAGTCAGATATATTCTTGTGCGTTGAATAGGGGGTGTTGAGTCCAGTTCACTGAGCAAGGAATAGGTCTTGTCTCTTACATATTGGGTTTATGGAACGATATCTGAGCTAATTTGAAACCCTTGTTTTATGCATCACCCCACCTCACCTTTCCCGTTCAGCAGCCATAGTGTGTTTCCTAAACGTGTGACTCTGTTCTGTTTTGCAATTCAGTTCAAGTGTAGCGGTTTTTACATTCCCTCTCTAAGTGATATCTTAGGATAAGTGTCTTTTTCTGTGTGACTTATTTCACTTAGAATCGTCGTACCTAAATCCACTCATCGTGCTGCTACTAGCCTTATGACGTTGATTTCATGGCTGAGTGATATTCCATTGTACATGAGGACCACAACTTCTTTATCCATTTTTCTCTTTCCTAGGATATTTAAGGTGTAATGAAGTGGGGGTTCTTGTCAACAGAGCAGCCCTAAACTTTGGGGTGCCTGTGTCTTGCTGATGTTTAGTTTTCCCAATTTATACGCCCATGAGTGGAAGTGCCCTATGCTCTCCAAGCTGTGTTTTTTAGATGTTTCAGAACACACCGTACACTTCTCCAGAGTGGCTGTTGGCAATTTACATCCCACCCATCAGCGTAGCAAGGCTCCCATTTCTCCATGGCCGGTCCTGCATTTCTGGTTTGGACACTTTTTTCCGCATGGCCCTTTTGCCCGCTGGGAAGCGAGACTTCTTTGGAGCGCTGATTTGCCTTTCCAGGTTGCTTGGTTGGCCAAAAAGGGCGTATGCGTTTTTTCCTGAATATATTCAGGAAAAAACGCATACGCCCTTTTTGGCCAAGGGCATCATTGTCCACGTTTTGCCGCTTTTCATGTGCTTTCAAGGCGATTCGAATCTACCTCCTGAAATCTGTTTCCTGCAATTCTGCCTTGCTTTCAAAGCCTCTTCGTTGCCTTCCCTTAATATATTTGTGGACGAGAGGTATCATTTAAAACTCTGCAGGTTTGTGAATTGCAGGGCCCCTGAGCTCCATTTTTCAACTCGCTTTTTTGGGAGCTGGCCGCAAAAGCGCAGGATTGCTTCAGGCCCTCTTCTGGTTCTGGGGGGCAGGCTGAGCTTGTGCTTTATTCTTCTTCCTGATGGGAAAATAGAGTGACCTGTGCCTGTCCCAACCCCTAGAGCTAGTCTCTCATTGGTTCCCCCTCTTCCCGTTCATCCTCAGGACAAATTGCAACCTGTACGGAACAGGAGGTTAAAGGTGCTGATTCTCCAAGGAGGGAGATGGCTAGTAAATCGGCTGGAATGGCGAACCTGAGCAAAGGAGATGAGAAATGAGGTGCGTTTTAGAAACATTTCCCGATCACACAGTGTACCATCTTCTGGGTTTCTCATGCATGTTTTCGATGTAGGAAGATGCCCTTGAACCTGGAGATTTGGGACCCATGGGATGGGTACCATGCAGTATTACTTGAAAGGGTCTGCGTTGGCTCACCCAACCTCACCGAACCTCTCAGCCCCAAGAGTGTCCACCCTTATGTCTCAATCAGCTGTGGGTCTAGATATGGTCAATCCAGGTTGCATCACAGCCCCTGAACGAATTTTGTAGGAATTTCTCTCTCTTTCACTGTCTTTGTTTCACGGGTTTTGAAAAGTAATTTATTTTTATAATGGGGTTTAGCAGCTTTTCACGGCTGTGTTTATGCCCCTTTACACCCCCTTGACTCAATTACAGAGAGATATCAATACATAGGTTTGAAGATTCTTACTAGTCAGATATATTCTTGTGCGTTGAATAGGGGGTGTTGAGTCCAGTTCACTGAAAAAGGAATAGGTCTTGTCTCTTACATATTGGGTTTATGGAACGGTATCGGAACTTATTTGAAACCCTTGTTTTATGCATCACCCCACCTCACCTTTCCCGTTCAGCAGCCATAGTGTGTTTCCTAAACGTGTGACTCTGTTCTGTTTTGCAATTCAGTTCAAGTGTAGCGGTTTTTACATTCCCTCTATAAGTGATATCTTAGGATAAGTGTCTTTTTCTGTGTGACTTATTTCACTTAGAATCGTCGTACCTAAATCCACTCATCGTGCTGCTACTAGCCTTATGACGTTGATTTCATGGCTGAGTGATATTCCATTGTACATGAGGACCACAACTTCTTTATCCACTTTTCTCTTTCCTAGGATATTTAAGGTGTAATGAAGTGGGGGTTCTTGTCAACAGAGCAGCCCTAAACTTTGGGGTGCCTGTGTCTTGCTGATTTTTAGTTTTCCCAATTTATACGCCCATGAGTGGAAGTGCCGTATGCTCTCCAAGCTGTGTTTCTTAGATGTTTCAGAACACACCGTACGCTTCTCCAGAGTGGCTGTTGGCAATTTACATCCCACCCATCAGCGTAGCAAGGCTCCCATTTCTCCATGGCCGGTCCTGCGTTTCTGGTTTGGACACTTTTTTCCGCATGGCCCTTTTGCCCGCTTGGAAGCGAGACTTCTTTGGAGTGCTGATTTGCCTTTCCAGGTTGCTTGGTTGGCCAAAAAGGGCGTATGCGTTTTTTCCTGAATATATTCAGGAAAAAACGCATACGCCCTTTTTGGCCAAGGGCATCATTGTCCACGTTTTGCCGCTTTTCATGTGCTTTCAAGGCGATTCGAATCTACCTCCTGAAATCTGTTTCCTGCAATTCTGCCTTGCTTTCAAAGCCTCTTCGTTGCCTTCCCTTAATATATTTGTGGACGAGAGGTATCATTTAAAACTCTGCAGGTTTGTGAATTGCAGGGCCCCTGAGCTCCATTTTTCAACTCGCTTTTTTGGGAGCTGGCCGCAAAAGCGCAGGATTGCTTCAGGCCCTCTTCTGGTTCTGGGGGGCAGGCTGAGCTTGTGCTTAATTCTTCTTCCTGATGGGAAAATAGAGTGACCCGTGCCTGTCCCAACACCTAGAGCTAGTCTCTCATTGGTTCCCCCTCTTCCCCTTCATCCTCAGGACAAATTGCAACCTGTACGGAACAGGAGGTTAAAGGTGCTGATTCTACAAAGAGGGAGATGGCTAGTAAATCGGCTGGAATGGCGAACCCGAGCAAAGGATATGAGAAATGAGGTACGATTTAGAAACCTTTCCCGATCACACAGTGCACCATCTTCTGGGTTTCTCATGCATGTTTTCGATGTAGGAAGATGCCCTTGAACCTGGAGATTTGGGACCCATGGGATGGGTACCATGCAGTATTACTTGAAAGGGTCTGCGTTGGCTCACCCAACCTCACCGAACCTCTCAGCCCCAAGAGTGTCCACCCTTATGTCTCAATCAGCTGTGGGTCTAGATATGGTCAATCCAGGTTGCATCACAGCCCCTGAACGAATTTTGTAAGAATTTCTCTCTCTTTCACTGCCTTTGTTTCACGGGTTTTTAAAAGTAATTTATTTTTATAATGGGGTTTAGCAGCTTTTCACGGCTGTGTTTATGCCGCTTTACACCCCCTTGACTCACTTACAGAGAGATATCAATACATAGGTTTGAAGATTCTTACTAGTCAGATATATTCTTGTGCGGTGAATAGGGGGTGTTGAGTCCAGTTCACTGAAAAAGGAATAGGTCTTGTCTCTTACATGTTGGGTTTATGGAACGGTATCTGAGCTAATTTAAAACCCTTGTTTTATGCATCACCCCACCTCACCTTTCCCGTTCAGCAGCCATAGTGTGTTTCCTAAACGTGTGACTCTGTTCTGTTTTGCAATTCAGTTCAAGTGTAGCGGTTTTTACATTCCCTCTATAAGTGATATCTTAGGATAAGTGTCTCTTTCTGTGTGACTTATTTCACTTAGAATCGTCGTACCTAAATCCACTCATCGTGCTGCTACTAGCCTTATGACGTTCATTTCATGGCTGAGTGATATTCCATTGTACATGAGGACCACAACTTCTTTATCCATTTTTCTCTTTCCTAGGATATTTAAGGTGTAATGAAGTGGGGGTTCTTGTCAACAGAGCAGCCCTAAACTTTGGGGTGCCTGTGTCTTCCTGATTTTTAGTTTACCCAATTTATACGCCCATGAGTGGAAGTGCCCTATGCTCTCCAAGCTGTGTTTTTTAGATGTTTAAGAACACACCGTACACTTCTCCAGAGTGGCTGTTGGCAATTTACATCCCACCCATCAGCGTAGCAAGGCTCCCATTTCTCCATGGCCGGTCCTGCATTTCTGGTTTGGACACTTTTTTCCGCATGGCCCTTTTGCCCGCTGGGAAGCGAGACTTCTTTGGAGCGCTGATTTGCCTTTCCAGGTTGCTTGGTTGGCCAAAAAGGGCGTATGCGTTTTTTCCTGAATATATTCAGGAAAAAACGCATACGCCCTTTTTGGCCAAGGGCATCATTGTCCACGTTTTGCCGCTTTTCATGTGCTTTCAAGGCGATTCGAATCTACCTCCTGAAATCTGTTTCCTGCAATTCTGCCTTGCTTTCAAAGCCTCTTCATTGCCTTCCCTTAATATATTTGTGGACGAGAGGTATCATTTAAAACTCTGCAGGTTTGTGAATTGCAGGGCCCCTGAGCTCCATTTTTCAACTCGCTTTTTTGGGAGCTGGCCGCAAAAGCGCAGGATTGCTTCAGGCCCTCTTCTGGTTCTGGGGGGCAGGCTGAGCTTGTGCTTAATTCTTCTTCCTGATGGGAAAATAGAGTGACCCGTGCCTGTCCCAACACCTAGAGCTAGTCTCTCATTGGTTCCCCCTCTTCCCGTTCATCCTCAGGACAAATTGCAACCTGTACGGAACAGGAGGTTAAAGGTGCTGATTCTCCAAGGAGGGAGATGGCTAGTAAATCGGCTGGAATGGCGAACCCGAGCAAAGGAGATGAGAAATGAGGTGCGTTTCAGAAACCTTTCCCGATCACACGGTGTACCATCTTCTGGGTTTCTCATGCATGTTTTCGATGTAGGAGGATGCCCTTGAACCTGGAGATTTGGGACCCATGGGATGGGTACCATGCAGTATTACTTGAAAGGGTCTGCGTTGGCTCACCCAACCTCACCGAACCTCTCAGCCCCAAGAGTGTCCACCCTTATGTCTCAATCAGCTGTGGGTCTAGCTATGGTCAATCCAGGTTGCATCACAGCCCCTGAACGAATTTTGTAAGAATTTCTCTCTCTTTCACTTTCTTTGTTTCTCGGGTTTTGAGAAGTTATTTATTTTTATAATGGGGTTTAGCTGCTTTTCACGGCTGTGTTTATGCCGCTTTACACCCCCTTGACTCACTTACAGAGAGATATCAATACATAGGTTTGAAGATTCTTACTAGTCAGATATATTCTTGTGCGTTGAATAGGGGGTTTTGAGTCCAGTTCACTGAGCAAGGAATAGGTCTTGTCTCTTACATATTGGGTTTATGGAACGGTATCTAAGCTAATTTGAAACCCTTGTTTTATGCATCACCCCACCTCACCTTTCCCGTTCAGCAGCCATAGTGTGTTTCCTAAACGTGTGACTCTGTTCTGTTTTGCAATTCAGTTCAAGTGTAGCGGTTTTTACATTCCCTCTCTAAGTGATATCTTATGATAAGTGTCTCTTTCTGTGTGACTTATTTCACTTAGAATCGTCGTACCTAAATCCACTCATCGTGCTGCTACTAGCCTTATGACGTTCATTTCATGGCTGAGTGATATTCCATTGTACATGAGGACCACAACTTCTTTATCCATTTTTCTCTTTCCTAGGATATTTAAGGTGTAATGAAGTGGGGGTTCTTGTCAACAGAGCAGCCCTAAACTTTGGGGTGCCTGTGTCTTGCTGAATTTTAGTTTTGCCAATTTATACGCCCATGAGTGGAAGTGCCCTATGCTCTCCAAGCTGTGTTTTTTAGATGTTTAAGAACACACCGTACACTTCTCCAGAGTGGCTGTTGGCAATTTACATCCCACCCATCAGCGTAGCAAGGCTCCCATTTCTCCATGGCCGGTCCTGCATTTCTGGTTTGGACATTTTTTTCCGCATGGCCCTTTTGCCCGCTGGGAAGCGAGACTTCTTTGGAGCGCTGATTTGCCTTTCCAGGTTGCTTGGTTGGCCAAAAAGGGCGTATGCGTTTTTTCCTGAATATATTCAGGAAAAAACGCATACGCCCTTTTTGGCCAAGGGCATCATTGTCCACGTTTTGCCGCTTTTCATGTGCTTTCAAGGCGATTCGAATCTACCTCCTGAAATCTGTTTCCTGCAATTCTGCCTTGCTTTCAAAGCCTCTTCATTGCCTTCCCTTAATATATTTGTGGACGAGAGGTATCATTTAAAACTCTGCAGGTTTGTGAATTGCAGTGCCCCTGAGCTCCATTTTTCAACTCGCTTTTTTGGGAGCTGGCCGCAAAAGCGCAGGATTGCTTCAGGCCCTCTTCTGGTTCTGGGGGGCAGGCTGAGCTTTTGCTTAATTCTTCTTCCTGATGGGAAAATAGAGTGACCCGTGCCTGTCCCAACACCTAGAGCTAGTCTCTCATTGGTTCCCCCTCTTCCCGTTCATCCTCAGGACAAATTGCAACCTGTACGGAACAGGAGGTTAAAGGTGCTGATTCTCCAAGGAGGGAGATGGCTAGTAAATCGGCTGGAATGGCGAACCCGAGCAAAGGAGATGAGAAATGAGGTGCGTTTCAGAAACCTTTCCCGATCACACGGTGTACCATCTTCTGGGTTTCTCATGCATGTTTTCGATGTAGGAGGATGCCCTTGAACCTGGAGATTTGGGACCCATGGGATGGGTACCATGCAGTATTACTTGAAAGGGTCTGCGTTGGCTCACCCAACCTCACCGAACCTCTCAGCCCCAAGAGTGTCCACCCTTATGTCTCAATCAGCTGTGGGTCTAGCTATGGTCAATCCAGGTTGCATCACAGCCCCTGAACGAATTTTGTAAGAATTTCTCTCTCTTTCACTTTCTTTGTTTCTCGGGTTTTGAGAAGTTATTTATTTTTATAATGGGGTTTAGCTGCTTTTCACGGCTGTGTTTATGCCGCTTTACACCCCCTTGACTCACTTACAGAGAGATATCAATACATAGGTTTGAAGATTCTTACTAGTCAGATATATTCTTATGCGTTGAATAGGGGGTTTTGAGTCCAGTTCACTGAGCAAGGAATAGGTCTTGTCTCTTACATATTGGGTTTATGGAACGGTATCTGAGCTAATTTGAAACCCTTGTTTTATGCATCACCCCACCTCACCTTTCCCGTTCAGCAGCCATAGTGTGTTTCCTAAACGTGTGACTCTGTTCTGTTTTGCAATTCAGTTCAAGTGTAGCGGTTTTTACATTCCCTCTATAAGTGATAACTTATGATAAGTGTCTTTTTCTGTGTGACTTATTTCACTTAGAATCGTCGTACCTAAATCCACTCATCGTGCTGCTACTAGCCTTATGACGTTCATTTCATGGCTGAGTGATATTCCATTGTACATGAGGACCACAACTTCTTTATCCATTTTTCTCTTTCCTAGGATATTTAAGGTGTAATGAAGTGGGGGTTCTTGTCAACAGAGCAGCCCTAAACTTTGGGGTGCCTGTGTCTTGCTGATTTTTAGTTTTCCCAATTTATACGCCCATGAGTGGAAGTGCCCTATGCTCTCCAAGCTGTGTTTTTTAGATGTTTAAGAACACACCGTACACTTCTCCAGAGTGGCTGTTGGCAATTTACCTCCCACCCATCAGCGTAGCAAGGCTCCCATTTCTCCATGGCCGGTCCTGCATTTCTGGTTTGGACACTTTTTTCCGCATGGCCCTTTTGCCCGCTGGGAAGCGAGACTTCTTTGGAGCGCTGATTTGCCTTTCCAGGTTGCTTGGTTGGCCAAAAAGGGCGTATGCGTTTTTTCCTGAATATATTCAGGAAAAAACGCATACGCCCTTTTTGGCCAAGGGCATCATTGTCCACGTTTTGCCGCTTTTCATGTGCTTTCAAGGCGATTCGCATCTACCTCCTGAAATCTGTTTCCTGCAATTCTGCCTTGCTTTCAAAGCCTCTTCTTTGACTTCCCTTAATATATTTGTGGACGAGAGGTATCATTTAAAACTCTGCAGGTTTGTGAATTGCAGGGCCCCTGAGCTCCATTTTTCAACTCGCTTTTTTGGGAGCTGGCCGCAAAAGCGCAGGATTGCTTCAGGCCCTCTTCTGGTTCTGGGGGGCAGGCTGAGCTTGTGCTTTATTCTTCTTCCTGATGGGAAAATAGAGTGACCTGTGCCTGTCCCAACCCCTAGAGCTAGTCTCTCATTGGTTCCCCCTCTTCCCGTTCATCCTCAGGACAAATTGCAACCTGTACGGAACAGGAGGTTAAAGGTGCTGATTCTCCAAGGAGGGAGATGGCTAGTAAATCGGCTGGAATGGCGAACCTGAGCAAAGGAGATGAGAAATGAGGTGCGTTTTAGAAACATTTCCCGATCACACAGTGTACCATCTTCTGGGTTTCTCATGCATGTTTTCGATGTAGGAAGATGCCCTTGAACCTGGAGATTTGGGACCCATGGGATGGGTACCATGCAGTATTACTTGAAAGGGTCTGCGTTGGCTCACCCAACCTCACCGAACCTCTCAGCCCCAAGAGTGTCCACCCTTATGTCTCAATCAGCTGTGGGTCTAGATATGGTCAATCCAGGTTGCATCACAGCCCCTGAACGAATTTTGTAGGAATTTCTCTCTCTTTCACTGTCTTTGTTTCACGGGTTTTGAAAAGTAATTTATTTTTATAATGGGGTTTAGCAGCTTTTCACGGCTGTGTTTATGCCGCTTTACACCCCCTTGACTCAATTACAGAGAGATATCAATACATAGGTTTGAAGATTCTTACTAGTCAGATATATTCTTGTGCGGTGAATAGGGGGTGTTGAGTCCAGTTCACTGAAAAAGGAATAGGTCTTGTCTCTTACATATTGGGTTTATGGAACGGTATCGGAGCTAATTTGAAACCCTTGTTTTATGCATCACCCCACCTCAACTTTCCCGTTCAGCAGCCATAGTGTGTTTCCTAAACGTGTGACTCTGTTCTGTTTTGCAATTCAGTTCAAGTGTAGCGGTTTTTACATTCCCTCTCTAAGTGATATCTTAGGATAAGTGTCTTTTTCTGTGTGACTTATTTCACTTAGAATCGTCGTACCTAAATCCACTCATCGTGCTGCTACTAGCCTTATGACGTTGATTTCATGGCTGAGTGATATTCCATTGTACATGAGGACCACAACTTCTTTATCCACTTTTCTCTTTCCTAGGATATTTAAGGTGTAATGAAGTGGGGGTTCTTGTCAACAGAGCAGCCCTAAACTTTGGGGTGCCTGTGTCTTGCTGATTTTTAGTTTTCCCAATTTATACGCCCATGAGTGGAAGTGCCCTATGCTCTCCAAGCTGTGTTTCTTAGATGTTTCAGAACACACCGTACGCTTCTCCAGAGTGGCTGTTGGCAATTTACATCCCACCCATCAGCGTAGCAAGGCTCCCATTTCTCCATGGCCGGTCCTGCGTTTCTGGTTTGGACACTTTTTTCCGCATGGCCCTTTTGCCCGCTGGGAAGGGAGACTTCTTTGGAGTGCTGATTTGCCTTTCCAGGTTGCTTGGTTGGCCAAAAAGGGCGTATGCGTTTTTTCCTGAATATATTCAGGAAAAAACGCATACGCCCTTTTTGGCCAAGGGCATCATTGTCCACGTTTTGCCGCTTTTCATGTGCTTTCAAGGCGATTCGAATCTACCTCCTGAAATCTGTTTCCTGCAATTCTGCCTTGCTTTCAAAGCCTCTTCGTTGCCTTCCCTTAATATATTTGTGGACGAGAGGTATCATTTAAAACTCTGCAGGTTTGTGAATTGCAGGGCCCCTGAGCTCCATTTTTCAACTCGCTTTTTTGGGAGCTGGCCGCAAAAGCGCAGGATTGCTTCAGGCCCTCTTCTGGTTCTGGGGGGCAGGCTGAGCTTGTGCTTAATTCTTCTTCCTGATGGGAAAATAGAGTGACCCGTGCCTGTCCCAACACCTAGAGCTAGTCTCTCATTGGTTCCCCCTCTTCCCCTTCATCCTCAGGACAAATTGCAACCTGTACGGAACAGGAGGTTAAAGGTGCTGATTCTACAAAGAGGGAGATGGCTAGTAAATCGGCTGGAATGGCGAACCCGAGCAAAGGATATGAGAAATGAGGTACGATTTAGAAACCATTCCCGATCACACAGTGTACCATCTTCTGGGTTTCTCATGCATGTTTTCGATGTAGGAAGATGCCCTTGAACCTGGAGATTTGGGACCCATGGGATGGGTACCATGCAGTATTACTTGAAAGGGTCTGCGTTGGCTCACCCAACCTCACCGAACCTCTCAGCCCCAAGAGTGTCCACCCTTATGTCTCAATCAGCTGTGGGTCTAGATATGGTCAATCCAGGTTGCATCACAGCCCCTGAACGAATTTTGTAAGAATTTCTCTCTCTTTCACTGCATTTGTTTCACGGGTTTTTAAAAGTAATTTATTTTTATAATGGGATTTAGCAGCTTTTCACGGCTGTGTTTATGCCGCTTTACACCCCCTTGACTCACTTACAGAGAGATATCAATACATAGGTTTGAAGATTCTTACTAGTCAGATATATTCTTGTGCGGTGAATAGGGGGTGTTGAGTCCAGTTCACTGAAAAAGGAATAGGTCTTGTCTCTTACATGTTGGGTTTATGGAACGGTATCTGAGCTAATTCAAAACCCTTGTTTTATGCATCACCCCACCTCACCTTTCCCGTTCAGCAGCCATAGTGTGTTTCCTAAACGTGTGACTCTGTTCTGTTTTGCAATTCAGTTCAAGTGTAGCGGTTTTTACATTCCCTCTATAAGTGATATCTTAGGATAAGTGTCTTTTTCTGTGTGACTTATTTCACTTAGAATCGTCGTACCTAAATCCACTCATCGTGCTGCTACTAGCCTTATGACGTTGATTTCATGGCTGAGTGATATTCCATTGTACATGAGGACCACAACTTCTTTATCCACTTTTCTCTTTCCTATGATATTTAAGGTGTAATCAAGTGGGGGTTCTTGTCAACAGAGCAGCCCTAAACTTTGGGGTGCCTGTGTCTTGCTGATTTTTAGTTTTCCCAATTTATACGCCCATGAGTGGAAGTGCCCTATGCTCTCCAAGCTGTGTTTTTTAGATGTTTCAGAACACACCGTGCACTTCTCCAGAGTGGCTGTTGGCAATTTACATCCCACCCATCAGCGTAGCAAGGCTCCCATTTCTCCATGGCCGGTCCTGCGTTTCTGGTTTGGACACTTTTTTCCGCATGGCCCTTTTGCCCGCTGGGAAGCGAGACTTCTTTGGAGTGCTGATTTGCCTTTCCAGGTTGCTTGGTTGGCCAAAAAGGGCGTATGCGTTTTTTCCTGAATATATTCAGGAAAAAACGCATACGCCCTTTTTGGCCAAGGGCATCATTGTCCACGTTTTGCCGCTTTTCATGTGGTTTCAAGGCGATTCGAATCTACCTCCTGAAATCTGTTTCCTGCAATTCTGCCTTGCTTTCAAAGCCTCTTCGTTGCCTTCCCTTAATATATTTGTGGACGAGAGGTATCATTTAAAACTCTGCAGGTTTGTGAATTGCAGGGCCCCTGAGCTCCATTTTTCAACTCGCTTTTTTGGGAGCTGGCCGCAAAAGCGCAGGATTGCTTCAGGCCCTCTTCTGGTTCTGGGGGGCAGGCTGAGCTTGTGCTTAATTCTTCTTCCTGATGGGAAAATAGAGTGACCCGTGCCTGTCCCAACAGCTAGAGCTAGTCTCTCATTGGTTCCCCCTCTTCCCCTTCATCCTCAGGACAAATTGCAACCTGTACGGAACAGGAGGTTAAAGGTGCTGATTCTCCAAGGAGGGAGATGGCTAGTAAATCGGCTGGAATGGCGAACCCGAGCAAAGGAGATGAGAAATGAGGTGCGTTTCAGAAACCTTTCCCTATCACACGGTGTACCATCTTCTGGGTTTCTCATGCATGTTTTCGATGTAGGAGGATGCCCTAGAACCTGGAGATTTGCGACCCATGGGATGGGTACCATGCAGTATTACTTGAAAGGGTCTGCGTTGGCTCACCCAACCTCACCGAACCTCTCAGCCCCAAGAGTGTCCACCCTTATGTCTCAATCAGCTGTGGGTCTAGATATGGTCAATCCAGGTTGCATCACAGCCCCTGAACGAATTTTGTAAGAATTTCTCTCTCTTTCACTGCCTTTGTTTCACGGGTTTTGAAAAGTAATTTATTTTTATAATGGGGTTTAGCTGCTTTTCACGGCTGTGTTTATGCCGCTTTACACCCCCTTGACTCACTTACAGAGAGATATCAATACATAGGTTTGAAGATTCTTACTAGTCAGATATATTCTTGTGCGTTGAATAGGGGGTGTTGAGTCCAGTTCACTGAGCAAGGATTAGGTCTTGTCTCTTACATATTGGGTTTATGGAACGGTATCGGAGCTAATTTGAAACCCTTGTTTTATGCATCACCCCACCTCACCTTTCCCGTTCAGCAGCCATAGTGTGTTTCCTAAACATGTGACTCTGTTCTGTTTTGCAATTCAGTTCAAGTGTAGCGGTTTTTACATTCCCTCTATAAGTGATATCTTATGATAAGTGTCTTTTTCTGTGTGACTTATTTCACTTAGAATCGTCGTACCTAAATCCACTCATCGTGCTGCTACTAGCCTTATGACGTTCATTTCATGGCTGAGTGATATTCCATTGTACATGAGGACCACAACTTCTTTATCCATTTTTCTCTTTCCTAGGATATTTAAGGTGTAATGAAGTGGGGGTTTTTGTCAACAGAGCAGCCCTAAACTTTGGGGTGCCTGTGTCTTGCTGATTTTTAGTTTTCCCAATTTATACGCCCATGAGTGGAAGTGCCCTATGCTCTCCAAGCTGTGTTTTTTAGATGTTTCAGAACACACCGTACACTTCTCCAGAGTGGCTGTTGGCAATTTACATCCCACCCATCAGCGTAGCAAGGCTCCCATTTCTCCATGGCCGGTCCTGCGTTTCTGGTTTGGACACTTTTTTCCGCATGGCCCTTTTGCCCGCTGGGAAGCGAGACTTCTTTGGAGCGCTGATTTGCCTTTCCAGGTTGCTTGGTTGGCCAAAAAGGGCGTATGCGTTTTTTCTTGAATATATTCAGGAAAAAACGCATACGCCCTTTTTGGCCAAGGGCATCATTGTCCACGTTTTGCCGCTTTTCATGTGCTTTCAAGGCGATTCGAATCTACCTCCTGAAATCTGTTTCCTGCAATTCTGCCTTGCTTTCAAAGCCTCTTCGTTGCCTTCCCTTAATATATTTGTGGACGAGAGGTATCATTTAAAACTCTGCAGGTTTGTGAATTGCAGGGCCCCTGAGCTCCATTTTTCAAGTCGCTTTTTTGGGAGCTGGCCGCAAAAGCGCAGGATTGCTTCAGGCCCTCTTCTGGTTCTGGGGGGCAGGCTGAGCTTGTGCTTAATTCTTCTTCCTGATGGGAAAATAGAGTGACCCGTGCCTGTCCCAACACCTAGAGCTAGTCTCTCATTGGTTCCCCCTCTTCCCCTTCATCCTCAGGACAAATTGCAACCTGTACGGAACAGGAGGTTAAAGGTGCTGATTCTCCAAAGAGGGAGATGGCTAGTAAAGTGGCTGGAATGGCGAACCCGAGCAAAGGATATGAGAAATGAAGTACGATTTAGAAACCTTTCCCGATCACACAGTGTACCATCTTCTGGGTTTCTCATGCATGTTTTCGATGTAGGAAGATGCCCTTGAACCTGGAGATTTGGGACCCATGGGATGGGTACCATGCAGTATTACTTGAAAGGGTCTGCGTTGGCTCACCCAACCTCACCGAACCTCTCAGCCCCAAGAGTGTCCACCCTTATGTCTCAATCAGCTGTGGGTCTAGATATGGTCAATCCAGGTTGCATCACAGCCCCTGAACGAATTTTGTAAGAATTTATCTCTCTTTCACTGCCTTTGTTTCACGGGTTTTGAAAAGTAATTTATTTTTATAATGGGGTTTAGCTGCTTTTCACGGCTGTGTTTATGCCGCTTTACACCCCCTTGACTCACTTACAGAGAGATATCAATACATAGGTTTGAAGATTCTTACTAGTCAGATATATTCTTGTGCGTTGAATAGGGGGTGTTGAGTCCAGTTCACTGAGCAAGGATTAGGTCTTGTCTCTTACATATTGGGTTTATGGAACGGTATCGGAGCTAATTTGAAACCCTTGTTTTATGCATCACCCCACCTCACCTTTCCCGTTCAGCAGCCATAGTGTGTTTCCTAAACATGTGACTCTGTTCTGTTTTGCAATTCAGTTCAAGTGTAGCGGTTTTTACATTCCCTCTATAAGTGATATCTTATGATAAGTGTCTTTTTCTGTGTGACTTATTTCACTTAGAATCGTCGTACCTAAATCCACTCATCGTGCTGCTACTAGCCTTATGACGTTCATTTCATGGCTGAGTGATATTCCATTGTACATGAGGACCACAACTTCTTTATCCATTTTTCTCTTTCCTAGGATATTTAAGGTGTAATGAAGTGGGGGTTCTTGTCAACAGAGCAGCCCTAAACTTTGGGGTGCCTGTGTCTTGCTGATTTTTAGTTTTCCCAATTTATACGCCCATGAGTGGAAGTGCCCTATGCTCTCCAAGCTGTGTTTTTTAGATGTTGCAGAACACACCGTACACTTCTCCAGAGTGGCTGTTGGCAATTTACATCCCACCCATCAGCGTAGCAAGGCTCCCATTTCTCCATGGCCGGTCCTGCGTTTCTGGTTTGGACACTTTTTTCCGCATGGCCCTTTTGCCCGCTGGGAAGCGAGACTTCTTTGGAGCGCTGATTTGCCTTTCCAGGTTGCTTGGTTGGCCAAAAAGGGCGTATGTGTTTTTTCTTGAATATATTCAGGAAAAAACGCATACGCCCTTTTTGGCCAAGGGCATCATTGTCCACGTTTTGCCGCTTTTCATGTGCTTTCAAGGCGATTCGAATCTACCTCCTGAAATCTGTTTCCTGCAATTCTGCCTTGCTTTCAAAGCCTCTTCGTTGCCTTCCCTTAATATATTTGTGGACGAGAGGTATCATTTAAAACTCTGCAGGTTTGTGAATTGCAGGGCCCCTGAGCTCCATTTTTCAAGTCGCTTTTTTGGGAGCTGGCCGCAAAAGCGCAGGATTGCTTCAGGCCCTCTTCTGGTTCTGGGGGCCAGGCTGAGCTTGTGCTTAATTCTTCTTCCTGATGGGAAAATAGAGTGACCCGTGCCTGTCCCAACACCTAGAGCTAGTCTCTCATTGGTTCCCCCTCTTCCCCTTCATCCTCAGGACAAATTGCAACCTGTACGGAACAGGAGGTTAAAGGTGCTGATTCTCCAAAGAGGGAGATGGCAAGTAAATCGGCTGGAATGGCGAACCCGAGCAAAGGATATGAGAAATGAGGTACGATTTAGAAACCTTTCCCGATCACACAGTGTACCATCTTCTGGGTTTCTCATGCATGTTTTCGATGTAGGAAGATGCCCTTGAACCTGGAGATTTGGGACCCATGGGATGGGTACCATGCAGTATTACTTGAAAGGGTCTGCGTTGGCTCACCCAACCTCACCGAACCTCTCAGCCCCAAGAGTGTCCACCCTTATGTCTCAATCAGCTGTGGGTCTAGATATGGTCAATCCAGGTTGCATCACAGCCCCTGAACGAATTTTGTAAGAATTTCTCTCTCTTTCACTGCCTTTGTTTCACGGGTTTTTAAAAGTAATTTATTTTTATAATGGGGTTTAGCAGCTTTTCACGGCTGTGTTTATGCCGCTTTACACCCCCTTGACTCACTTACAGAGAGATATCAATACATAGGTTTGAAGATTCTTACTAGTCAGATATATTCTTGTGCGGTGAATAGGGGGTGTTGAGTCCAGTTCACTGAAAAAGGAATAGGTCTTGTCTCTTACATGTTGGGTTTATGGAACGGTATCTGAGCTAATTTAAAACCCTTATTTTATGCATCACCCCACCTCACCTTTCCCGTTCAGCAGCCATAGTGTGTTTCCTAAACGTGTGACTCTGTTCTGTTTTGCAATTCAGTTCAAGTGTAGCGGTTTTTACATTCCCTCTATAAGTGATATCTTAGGATAAGTGTCTTTTTCTGTGTGACTTATTTCACTTAGAATCGTCGTACCTAAATCCACTCATCGTGCTGCTACTAGCCTTATGACGTTGATTTCATGGCTGAGTGATATTCCATTGTACATGAGGACCACAACTTCTTTATCCACTTTTCTCTTTCCTAGGATATTTAAGGTGTAATGAAGTGGGGGTTCTTGTCAACAGAGCAGCCCTAAACTTTGGGGTGCCTGTGTCTTGCTGATTTTTAGTTTTCCCAATTTATACGCCCATGAGTGGAAGTGCCATATGCTCTCCAAGCTGTGTTTTTTAGATGTTTCAGAACACACCGTGCACTTCTCCAGAGTGGCTGTTGGCAATTTACATCCCACCCATCAGCGTAGCAAGGCTCCCATTTCTCCATGGCCGGTCCTGCGTTTCTGGTTTGGACACTTTTTTCCGCATGGCCCTTTTGCCCGCTGGGAAGCGAGACTTCTTTGGAGCGCTGATTTGCCTTTCCAGGTTGCTTGGTTGGCCAAAAAGGGCGTATGCGTTTTTTCCTGAATATATTCAGGAAAAAACGCATACGCCCTTTTTGGCCAAGGGCATCATTGTCCACGTTTTGCCGCTTTTCATGTGCTTTCAAGGCGATTCGAATCTACCTCCTGAAATCTGTTTCCTGCAATTCTGCCTTGCTTTCAAAGCCTCTTCGTTGCCTTCCCTTAATATATTTGTGGACGAGAGGTATCATTTAAAACTCTGCAGCTTTGTGAATTGCAGGGCCCCTGAGCTCCATTTTTCAACTCGCTTTTTTGGGAGCTGGCCGCAAAAGCGCAGGATTGCTTCAGGCCCTCTTCTGGTTCTGGGGGGCAGGCTGAGCTTGTGCTTAATTCTTCTTCCTGATGGGAAAATAGAGTGACCCGTGCCTGTCCCAACAGCTAGAGCTAGTCTCTGATTGGTTCCCCCCCTTCCCCTTCATCCTCAGGACAAATTGCAACCTGTACGGAACAGGAGGTTAAAGGTGCTGATTCTCCAAGGAGGGAGATGGCTAGTAAATCGGCTGGAATGGCGAACCCGAGCAAAGGAGATGAGAAATGAGGTGCGTTTCAGAAACCTTTCCCGATCACACGGTGTACCATCTTCTGGGTTTCTCATGCATGTTTTCGATGTAGGAGGATGCCCTAGAACCTGGAGATTTGGGACCCATGGGATGGGTACCATGCAGTATTACTTGAAAGGGTCTGCGTTGGCTCACCCAACCTCACCGAACCTCTCAGCCCCAAGAGTGTCCACCTTATGTCTCAATCAGCTGTGGGTCTAGCTATGGTCAATCCAGGTTGCATCACAGCCCCTGAACGAATTTTGTAAGAATTTCTCTCTCTTTCACTGTCTTTGTTTCACGGGTTTTGAAAAGTTATTTATTTTTATAATGGGGTTTAGCTGCTTTTCACGGCTGTGTTTATGCCGCTTTACACCCCCTTGGCTCACTTACAGAGAGATATCAATACATAGGTTTGAAGATTCTTACTAGTCAGATATATTCTTGTGCGTTGAATAGGGGGTGTTGAGTCCAGTTCACTGAGCAAGGATTAGGTCTTGTCTCTTACATATTGGGTTTATGGAACGGTATCGGAGCTAATTTGAAACACTTGTTTTATATATCACCCCACCTCACCTTTCCCGTTCAGCAGCCATAGTGTTTTTCCTAAACGTGTGACTCTGTTCTGTTTTGCAATTCAGTTCAAGTGTAGCGGTTTTTACATTCCCTCTATAAGTGATATCTTATGATAAGTGTCTTTTTCTCTGTGACTTATTTCACTTAGAATCGTCGTACCTAAATCCACTCATCGTGCTGCTACTAGCCTTATGACGTGGATTTCATGGCTGAGTGATATTCCATTGTACATGAGGACCACAACTTCTTTATCCATTTTTCTCTTTCCTAGGATATTTAAGGTGTAATGAAGTGGGGGTTCTTGTCAACAGAGCAGCCCTAAACTTTGGGGTGCCTGTGTCTTGCTGATTTTTAGTTTTCCCAATTTATATGCCCATGAGTGGAAGTGCCCTATGCTCTCCAAGCTGTGTTTTTTAGATGTTTCAGAACACACCGTACACTTCTCCAGAGTGGCTGTTGGCAATTTACATCCCACCCATCAGCGTAGCAAGGCTCCCATTTCTCCATGGCCGGTCCTGCGTTTCTGGTTTGGACACTTTTTTCCGCATGGCCCTTTTGCCCGCTGGGAAGCGAGACTTCTTTGGAGCGCTGATTGGCCTTTCCAGGTTGCTTGGTTTGCCAAAAAGGGCGTATGCGTTTTTTCTTGAATATATTCAGGAAAAAACGCATACGCCCTTTTTGGCCAAGGGCATCATTGTCCACGTTTTGCCGCTTTTCATGTGCTTTCAAGGCGATTCGAATCTACCTCCTGAAATCTGTTTCCTGCAATTCTGCCTTGCTTTCAAAGCCTCTTCGTTGCCTTCCCTTAATATATTTATGGACGAGAGGTATCATTTAAAACTCTGCAGGTTTGTGAATTGCAGGGCCCCTGAGCTCCATTTTTCAACTCGCTTTTTTGGGAGCTGGCCGCAAAAGCGCAGGATTGCTTCAGGCCCTCTTCTGGTTCTGGGGGGCAGGCTGAGCTTGTGCTTAATTCTTCTTCCTGATGGGAAAATAGAGTGACCCGTGCCTGTCCCAACAGCTAGAGCTAGTCTCTGATTGGTTCCCCCCCTTCCCCTTCATCCTCAGGACAAATTGCAACCTGTACGGAACAGGAGGTTAAAGGTGCTGATTCTCCAAGGAGGGAGATGGCTAGTAAATCGGCTGGAATGGCGAACCCGAGCAAAGGAGATGAGAAATGAGGTGCGTTTCAGAAACCTTTCCCGATCACACGGTGTACCATCTTCTGGGTTTCTCATGCATGTTTTCGATGTAGGAGGATGCCCTAGAACCTGGAGATTTGGGACCCATGGGATGGGTACCATGCAGTATTACTTGAAAGGGTCTGCGTTGGCTCACCCAACCTCACCGAACCTCTCAGCCCCAAGAGTGTCCACCTTATGTCTCAATCAGCTGTGGGTCTAGCTATGGTCAATCCAGGTTGCATCACAGCCCCTGAACGAATTTTGTAAGAATTTCTCTCTCTTTCACTGTCTTTGTTTCACGGGTTTTGAAAAGTTATTTATTTTTATAATGGGGTTTAGCTGCTTTTCACGGCTGTGTTTATGCCGCTTTACACCCCCTTGGCTCACTTACAGAGAGATATCAATACATAGGTTTGAAGATTCTTACTAGTCAGATATATTCTTGTGCGTTGAATAGGGGGTGTTGAGTCCAGTTCACTGAGCAAGGATTAGGTCTTGTCTCTTACATATTGGGTTTATGGAACGGTATCGGAGCTAATTTGAAACACTTGTTTTATATATCACCCCACCTCACCTTTCCCGTTCAGCAGCCATAGTGTTTTTCCTAAACGTGTGACTCTGTTCTGTTTTGCAATTCAGTTCAAGTGTAGCGGTTTTTACATTCCCTCTATAAGTGATATCTTATGATAAGTGTCTTTTTCTCTGTGACTTATTTCACTTAGAATCGTCGTACCTAAATCCACTCATCGTGCTGCTACTAGCCTTATGACGTGGATTTCATGGCTGAGTGATATTCCATTGTACATGAGGACCCCAACTTCTTTATCCATTTTTCTCTTTCCTAGGATATTTAAGGTGTAATGAAGTGGGGGTTCTTGTCAACAGAGCAGCCCTAAACTTTGGGGTGCCTGTGTCTTGCTGATTTTTAGTTTTCCCAATTTATATGCCCATGAGTGGAAGTGCCCTATGCTCTCCAAGCTGTGTTTTTTAGATGTTTCAGAACACACCGTACACTTCTCCAGAGTGGCTGTTGGCAATTTACATCCCACCCATCAGCGTAGCAAGGCTCCCATTTCTCCATGGCCGGTCCTGCGTTTCTGGTTTGGACACTTTTTTCCGCATGGCCCTTTTGCCCGCTGGGAAGCGAGACTTCTTTGGAGCGCTGATTGGCCTTTCCAGGTTGCTTGGTTTGCCAAAAAGGGCGTATGCGTTTTTTCTTGAATATATTCAGGAAAAAACGCATACGCCCTTTTTGGCCAAGGGCATCATTGTCCACGTTTTGCCGCTTTTCATGTGCTTTCAAGGCGATTCGAATCTACCTCCTGAAATCTGTTTCCTGCAATTCTGCCTTGCTTTCAAAGCCTCTTCGTTGCCTTCCCTTAATATATTTATGGACGAGAGGTATCATTTAAAACTCTGCAGGTTTGTGAATTGCAGGGCCCCTGAGCTCCATTTTTCAACTCGCTTTTTTGGGAGCTGGCCGCAAAAGCGCAGGATTGCTTCAGGCCCTCTTCTGGTTCTGGGGGGCAGGCTGAGCTTGTGCTTAATTCTTCTTCCTGATGGGAAAATAGAGTGACCTGTGCCTGTCCCAACACCTAGAGCTAGTCTCTCATTGGTTCCCCCTCTTCCCGTTCATCCTCAGGACAAATTGCAACCTGTACGGAACAGGAGGTTAAAGGTGCTGATTCTCCAAGGAGGGAGATGGCTAGTAAATCGGCTGGAATGGCGAACCCGAGCAAAGGAGATGAGAAATGAGGTGCGTTTTAGAAACATTTCCCGATCACAAAGTGTACCATCTTCTGGGTTTCTCATGCATGTTTTCGATGTAGGAAGATGCCCTTGAACCTGGAGATTTGGGACCCATGGGATGGGTACCATGCAGTATTACTTGAAAGGGTCTGCGTTGGCTCACCCAACCTCACCGAACCTCTCAGCCCCAAGAGTGTCCACCCTTATGTCTCAATCAGCTGTGGGTCTAGATATGGTCAATCCAGGTTGCATCACAGCCCCTGAACGAATTTTGTAAGAATTTCTCTCTCTTTCACTGCCTTTGTTTCACGGGTTTTGAAAAGTAATTTATTTTTATAATGGGGTTTAGCTGCTTTTCACGGCTGTGTTTATGCCGCTTTACACCCCCTTGACTCACTTACAGAGAGATATCAATGCATAGGTTTGAAGATTCTTACTAGTCAGATATATTCTTGTGCGTTGAATAGGGGGTGTTGAGTCCAGTTCACTGAAAAAGGAATAGGTCTTGTCTCTTACATATTGGGTTTATGGAACGGTATCTGAGCTAATTTGAAACCCTTGTTTTATGCATCACCCCACCTCACCTTTCCCGTTCAGCAGCCATAGTGTGTTTCCTAAACGTGTGACTCTGTTCTGTTTTGCAATTCAGTTCAAGTGTAGCGGTTTTTACATTCCCTCTATAAGTGATATCTTATGATAAGTGTCTTTTTCTGTGTGACTTATTTCACTTAGAATCGTCGTACCTAAATCCACTCATCGTGCTGCTACTAGCCTTATGACGTTGATTTCATGGCTGAGTGATATTCCATTGTACATGAGGACCACAACTTCTTTATCCATTTTTCTCTTTCCTAGGATATTTAAGGTGTAATGAAGTGGGGGTTCTTGTCAACAGAGCAGCCCTAAACTTTGGGGTGCCTGTGTCTTGCTGATGTTTAGTTTTCCCAATTTATACGCCCATGAGTGGAAGTGCCCTATGCTCTCCAAGCTGTGTTTTTTAGATGTTTCAGAACACACCGTACACTTCTCCAGAGTGGCTGTTGGCAATTTACATCCCACCCATCAGTGTAGCAAGGCTCCCATTTCTCCATGGCCGGTCCTGCATTTCTGGTTTGGACACTTTTTTCCGCATGGCCCTTTTGCCCGCTGGGAAGCGAGACTTCTTTGGAGCGATGATTTGCCTTTCCAGGTTGCTTGGTTGGCCAAAATGGGCGTATGCGTTTTTTCCTGAATATATTCAGGAAAAAACGCATACGCCCTTTTTGGCCAAGGGCATCATTGTCCACGTTTTGCCGCTTTTCATGTGCTTTCAAGGCGATTCGAATCTACCTCCTGAAATCTGTTTCCTGCAATTCTGCCTTGCTTTCAAAGCCTCTTCGTTGCCTTCCCTTAATAGATTTGTGGACGAGAGGTATCATTTAAAACTCTGCAGGTTTGTGAATTGCAGGGCCCCTGAGCTCCATTTTTCAAGTCGCTTTTTTGGGAGCTGGCCGCAAAAGCGCAGGATTGCTTCAGGCCCTCTTCTGGTTCTGGGGGGCAGGCTGAGCTTGTGCTTAATTCTTCTTCCCGATGGGAAAATAGAGTGACCTGTGCCTGTCCCAACACCTAGAGCTAGTCTCTCATTGGTTCCCCCTCTTCCCGTTCATCCTCAGGACAAATTGCAACCTCTACGGAACAGGAGGTTAAAGGTGCTGATTCTCCAAGGAGGGAGATGGCTAGTAAATCGGCTGGAATGGCGAACCCGAGGAAAGGAGATGAGAAATGAGGTGCGTTTTAGAAACATTTCCCGATCACACAGTGTACCATCTTCTGGGTTTCTCATGCATGTTTTCGATGTAGGAAGATGCCCTTGAACCTGGAGATTTGGGACCCATGGGATGGGTACCATGCAGTATTACTTGAAAGGGTCTGCGTTGGCTCACCCAACCTCACCGAACCTCTCAGCCCCAAGAGTGTCCACCCTTATGTCTCAATCAGCTGTGGGTCTAGATATGGTCAATCCAGGTTGCATCACAGCCCCTGAACGAATTTTGTAGGAATTTCTCTCTCTTTCACTGTCTTTGTTTCACGGGTTTTGAAAAGTAATTTATTTTTATAATGGGGTTTAGCAGCTTTTCACGGCTGTGTTTATGCCGCTTTACACTCCCTTGACTCACTTACAGAGAGATATCAATACATAGGTTTGAAGATTCTTACTAGTCAGATATATTCTTGTGCGGTGAATAGGGGGTGTTGAGTCCAGTTCACTGAAAAAGGAATAGGTCTTGTCTCTTACATATTGGGTTTATGGAACGGTATCTGAGCTAATTTGAAACCCTTGTTTTATGCATCACCCCACCTCACCTTTCCCGTTCAGCAGCCATAGTGTGTTTCCTAAACGTGTGACTCTGTTCTGTTTTGCAATTCAGTTCAAGTGTAGCGGTTTTTACATTCCCTCTATAAGTGATATCTTAGGATAAGTGTCTTTTTCTGTGTGACTTATTTCACTTAGAATCGTCGTACCTAAATCCACTCATCGTGCTGCTACTAGCCTTATGACGTTCATTTCATGGCTGAGTGATATTCCATTGTACATGAGGACCACAACTTCTTTATCCACTTTTCTCTTTCCTAGGATATTTTAGGTGTAATGAAGTGGGGGTTCTTGTCAACAGAGCAGCCCTAAACTTTGGGGTGCCTGTGTCTTGCTGATTTTTAGTTTTCCCAATTTATACGCCCATGAGTGGAAGTGCCCTATGCTCTCCAAGCTGTGTTTTTTAGATGTTTCAGAACACACCGTACACTTCTCCAGAGTGGCTGTTGGCAATTTACATCCCACCCATCAGCGTAGCAAGGCTCCCATTTCTCCATGGCCGGTCCTGCGTTTCTGGTTTGGACACTTTTTTCCGCATGGACCTTTTTCCCGCTGGGAAGCGAGACTTCTTTGGAGTGCTGATTTGCCTTTCCAGGTTGCTTGGTTGGCCAAAAAGGGCGTATGCGTTTTTTCCTGAATATATTCAGGAAAAAACGCATATGCCCTTTTTGGCCAAGGGCATCATTGTCCACGTTTTGCCGCTTTTCATGTGCTTTCAAGGCGATTCGAATCTACCTCCTGAAATCTGTTTCCTGCAATTCTGCCTTGCTTTCAAAGCCTCTTCGTTGCCTTCCCTTAATATATTTGTGGACAAGAGGTATCATTTAAAACTCTGCAGGTTTGTGAATTGCAGGGCCCCTGAGCTCCATTTTCAAACTCGCTTTTTTGGGAGCTGGCCGCAAAAGCGCAGGATTGCTTCAGGCCCTCTTCTGGTTCTGGGGGGCAGGCTGAGCTTGTGCTTAATTCTTCTTCCTGATGGGAAAATAGAGTGACCCGTGCCTGTCCCAACACCTAGAGCTAGTCTCTCATTGGTTCCCCCTCTTCCCGTTCATCCTCAGGACAAATTGCAACATGTACGGAACAGGAGGTTAAAGGTGCTGATTCTCCAAGGAGGGAGATGGCTAGTAAATCGGCTGGAAGGGCGAACCCGAGCAAAGGAGATGAGAAAAGTGGTGCGTTTCAGAAACCTTTCCCGATCACACAGTGTACCATCTTCTGGGATCCTCATGCATGTTTTCGATGTAGGAAGATGCCCTTGAACCTGGAGATTTGGGACCCATGGGATGGGTACCATGCAGTATTACTTGAAAGGGTCTGCGTTGGCTCACCCAACCTCACCGAACCTCTCAGCCCCAAGAGTGTCCACCCTTATGTCTCAATCAGCTGTGGGTCTAGATATGGTCAATCCAGGTTGCATCACAGCCCCTGAACGAATTTTGTAGGAATTTCTCTCTCTTTCACTGTCTTTGTTTCACGGGTTTTGAAAAGTAATTTATTATTATAATGGGGTTTAGCAGCTTTTCACAGCTGTGTTTATGCCGCTTTACACTCCCTTGACTCACTTACAGAGAGATATCAATACATAGGTTTGAAGATTCTTACTAGTCAGATATATTCTTGTGCGGTGAATAGGGGGTGTTGAGTCCAGTTCACTGAAAAAGGAATAGGTCTTGTCTCTTACATATTGGGTTTATGGAACGGTATCTGAGCTAATTTGAAACCCTTGTTTTATGCATCACCCCACCTCACCTTTCCCGTTCAGCAGCCATAGTGTGTTTCCTAAACGTGTGACTCTGTTCTGTTTTGCAATTCAGTTCAAGTGTAGCGGTTTTTACATTCCCTCTATAAGTGATATCTTAGGATAAGTGTCTTTTTCTGTGTGACTTATTTCACTTAGAATCGTCGTACCTAAATCCACTCATCGTGCTGCTACTAGCCTTATGACGTTCATTTCATGGCTGAGTGATATTCCATTGTACATGAGGACCACAACTTCTTTATCCACTTTTCTCTTTCCTAGGATATTTTAGGTGTAATGAAGTGGGGGTTCTTGTCAACAGAGCAGCCCTAAACTTTGGGGTGCCTGTGTCTTGCTGATTTTTAGTTTTCCCAATTTATACGCCCATGAGTGGAAGTGCCCTATGCTCTCCAAGCTGTGTTTTTTAGATGTTTCAGAACACACCGTACACTTCTCCAGAGTGGCTGTTGGCAATTTACATCCCACCCATCAGCGTAGCAAGGCTCCCATTTCTCCATGGCCGGTCCTGCGTTTCTGGTTTGGACACTTTTTTCCGCATGGACCTTTTTCCCGCTGGGAAGCGAGACTTCTTTGGAGTGCTGATTTGCCTTTCCAGGTTGCTTGGTTGGCCAAAAAGGGCGTATGCGTTTTTTCCTGAATATATTCAGGAAAAAACGCATACGCCCTTTTTGGCCAAGGGCATCATTGTCCACGTTTTGCCGCTTTTCATGTGCTTTCAAGGCGATTCGAATCTACCTCCTGAAATCTGTTTCCTGCAATTCTGCCTTGCTTTCAAAGCTTCTTCGTTGCCTTCCCTTAATATATTTGTGGACGAGAGGTATCATTTAAAACTCTGCAGGTTTGTGAATTGCAGGGCCCCTGAGCTCCATTTTTCAACTCGCTTTTTTGGGAGCTGGCCGCAAAAGCGCAGGATTGCTTCAGGCCCTCTTCTGGTTCTGGGGGGCAGGCTGAGCTTGTGCTTAATTCTTCTTCCTGATGGGAATATAGTGTGACCCGTGCCTGTCCCAACACCTAGAGCTAGTCTCTCATTGGTTCCCCCTCTTCCCGTTCATCCTCAGGACAAATTGCAACCTGTACGGAACAGGAGGTTAAAGGTGCTGATTCTCCAAGGAGGGAGATGGCTAGTAAATCGGCTGGAATGGCGAACCCGAGCAAAGGAGATGAGAAATGAGGTGCGTTTCAGAAACCTTTCCCGATCACACAGTGTACCATCTTCTGGGATCCTCATGCATGTTTTCGATGTAGGAAGATGCCCTTGAACCTGGAGATTTGGGACCCATGGGATGGGTACCATGCAGTATTGCTTGAAAGGGTCTGCGTTGGCTCACCCAACCTCACCGAACCTCTCAGCCCCAAGAGTGTCCACCCTTATGTCTCAATCAGCTGTGGGTCTAGATATGGTCAATCCAGGTTGCATCACAGCCCCTGAACGAATTTTGTAGGAATTTCTCTCTCTTTCACTGTCTTTGTTTCACGGGTTTTGAAAAGTAATTTATTTTTATAATGGGGTTTAGCAGCTTTTCACGTCTGTGTTTATGCCGCTTTACACTCCCTTGACTCACTTACAGAGAGATATCAATACATAGGTTTGAAGATTCTTACTAGTCAGATATATTCTTGTGCGGTGAATAGGGGGTTTTGAGTCCAGTTCACTGAAAAAGGAATAGGTCTTGTCTCTTACATATTGGGTTTATGGAACGGTATCTTAGCTAATTTGAAACCCTTGTTTTATGCATCACCCCACCTCACCTTTCCCGTTCAGCAGCCATAGTGTGTTTCCTAAACGTGTGACTCTGTTCTGTTTTGCAATTCAGTTCAAGTGTAGCGGTTTTTACATTCCCTCTATAAGTGATATCTTAGGATAAGTGTCTTTTTCTGTGTGACTTATTTCACTTAGAATCGTCGTACCTAAATCCACTCATCGTGCTGCTACTAGCCTTATGACGTTCATTTCATGGCTGAGTGATATTCCATTGTACATGATGACCACAACTTCTTTATCCACTTTTCTCTTTCCTAGGATATTTTAGGTGTAATGAAGTGGGGGTTCTTGTCAACAGAGCAGCCCTAAACTTTGGGGTGCCTGTGTCTTGCTGATTTTTAGTTTTCCCAATTTATACGCCCATGAGTGGAAGTGCCCTATGCTCTCCAAGCTGTGTTTTTTAGATGTTTCAGAACACACCGTACACTTCTCCAGAGTGGCTGTTGGCAATTTACATCCCACCCATCAGCGTAGCAAGGCTCCCATTTCTCCATGGCCGGTCCTGCGTTTCTGGTTTGGACACTTTTTTCCGCATGGACCTTTTTCCCGCTGGGAAGCGAGACTTCTTTGGAGTGCTGATTTGACTTTCCAGGTTGCTTGGTTGGCCAAAAAGGGCGTATGCGTTTTTTCCTGAATATATTCAGGAAAAAACGCATATGCCGTTTTTGGCCAAGGGCATCATTGTCCACGTTTTGCCGCTTTTCATGTGCTTTCAAGGCGATTCGAATCTACCTCCTGAAATCTGTTTCCTGCAATTCTGCCTTGCTTTCAAAGCCTCTTCGTTGCCTTCCCTTAAAATATTTGTGGACGAGAGGTATCATTTAAAACTCTGCAGGTTTGTGAATTGCAGGGCCCCTGAGCTCCATTTTTCAACTCGCTTTTTTGGGAGCTGGCCGCAAAAGCGCAGGATTGCTTCAGGCCCTCTTCTGGTTCTAGGGGGCAGGCTGAGCTTGTGCTTAATTCTTCTTCCTGATGGGAAAATAGAGTGACCCGTGCCTGTCCCAACACCTAGAGCTAGTCTCTCATTGGTTCCCCCGCTTGCCGTTCATCCTCAGGACAAATTGCAACCTGTACGGAACAGGAGGTTAAAGGTGCTGATTCTCCAAGGAGGGAGATGGCTAGTAAATCGGCTGGAATGGCGAACCCGAGCAAAGGAGATGAGAAATGAGGTGCGTTTCAGAAACCTTTCCCGATCACACGGTGTACCATCTTCTGGGTTTCTCATGCATGTTTTCGATGTAGGAGGATGCCCTTGAACCTGGAGATTTGGGACCCATGGGATGGGTACCATGCAGTATTACTTGAAAGGGTCTGCGTTGGCTCACCCAACCTCACCGAACCTCTCAGCACCAAGAGTGTCCACCCTTATGTCTCAATCAGCTGTGGGTCTAGCTATGGTCAATCCAGGTTGCATCACAGCCCCTGAACGAATTTTGTAAGACTTTCTCTCTCTTTCACTGTCTTTGTTTCTCGGGTTTTGAAAAGTTATTTATTTTTATAATGGGGTTTAGCTGCTTTTCACGGCTGTGTTTATGCCGCTTTACACCCCCTTGACTCACTTACAGAGAGATATCAATACATAGGTTTGAAGATTCTTACTAGTCAGATATATTCTTGTGCGTTGAATAGGGGGTGTTGAGTCCAGTTCACTGAAAAAGGAATAGGTCTTGTCTCTTACATATTGGGTTTATGGAACGGTATCTGAGCTAATTTGAAACCCTTGTTTTATGCATCACCCCACCTCACCTTTCCCGTTCAGCAGCCATAGTGTGTTTCCTAAACGTGTGACTCTGTTCTGTTTTGCAATTCAGTTCAAGTGTAGCGGTTTTTACATTCCCTCTATAAGTGATATCTTAAGATAAGTGTCTTTTTCTGTGTGACTTATTTCACTTAGAATCGTCGTACCTAAATCCACTCATCGTGCTGCTACTAGCCTTATGACGTTGATTTCATGGCTGAGTGATATTCCATTGTACATGAGGACCACAACTTCTTTATCCACTTTTCTCTTTCCTAGGATATTTAAGGTGTAATGACGTGGGGGTTCTTGTCAACAGAGCAGCCCTAAACTTTGGGGTGCCTGTGTCTTACTGATTTTTAGTTTTCCCAATTTATACGCCCATGAGTGGAAGTGCCCTATGCTCTCCAAGCTGTGTTTTTTAGATGTTTCAGAACACACCGTACACTTCTCCAGAGTGGCTGTTGGCAATTTACATCCCACCCATCAGCGTAGCAAGGCTCCCATTTCTCCATGGCCGGTCCTGCGTTTCTGGTTTGGACACTTTTTTCCGCATGGACCTTTTTCCCGCTGGGAAGCGAGACTTCTTTGGAGTGCTGATTTGCCTTTCCAGGTTGCTTGGTTGGCCAAAAAGGGCGTATGCGTTTTTTCCTGAATATATTCAGGAAAAAACGCATACGCCCTTTTTGGCCAAGGGCATCATTGTCCACGTTTTGCCGCTTTTCATGTGCTTTCAAGGCGATTCGAATCTACCTCCTGAAATCTGTTTCCTGCAATTCTGCCTTGCTTTCAAAGCCTCTTCGTTGCCTTCCCTTAATATATTTGTGGACGAGAGGTATCATTTAAAACTCTGCAGGTTTGTGAATTGCAGGGCCCCTGAGCTCCTTTTTTCAACTCGCTTTTTTGGGAGCTGGCCGCAAAAGCGCAGGATTGCTTCAGGCCCTCTTCTGGTTCTGGAGGGCAGGCTGAGCTTGTGCTTAATTCTTCTTCCTGATGGGAAAATAGAGTGACCCGTGCCTGTCCCAACACCTAGAGCTAGTCTCTCATTGGTTCCCCCTCTTGCCGTTCATCCTCAGGACAAATTGCAACCTGTACGGAACAGGAGGTTAAAGGTGCTGATTCTCCAAGGAGGGAGATGGCTAGTAAATCGGCTGGAATGGCGAACCCGAGCAAAGGAGATGAGAAATGAGGTGCGTTTCAGAAACCTTTCCCGATCACACGGTGTACCATCTTCTGGGTTTCTCATGCATGTTTTCGATGTAGGAGGATGCCCTTGAACCTGGAGATTTGGGACCCATGGGATGGGTACCATGCAGTATTACTTGAAAGGGTCTGCGTTGGCTCACCCAACCTCACCGAAACTCTCAGCCCCAAGAGTGTCCACCCTTATGTCTCAATCAGCTGTGGGTCTAGCTATGGTCAATCCAGGTTGCATCACAGCCCCTGAACGAATTTTGTAAGACTTTCTCTCTCTTTCACTGTCTTTGTTTCTCGGGTTTTGAAAAGTTATTTATTTTTATAATGGGGTTTAGCTGCTTTTCACGGCTGTGTTTATGCCGCTTTACACCCCCTTGACTCACTTACAGAGAGATATCAATACATAGGTTTGAAGATTCTTACTAGTCAGATATATTCTTGTGCGTTGAATAGGGGGTGTTGAGTCCAGTTCACTGAAAAAGGAATAGGTCTTGTCTCTTACATATTGGGTTTATGGAACGGTATCTGAGCTAATTTGAAACCCTTGTTTTATGCATCACCCCACCTCACCTTTCCCGTTCAGCAGCCATAGTGTGTTTCCTAAACGTGTGACTCTGTTCTGTTTTGCAATTCAGTTCAAGTGTAGCGGTTTTTACATTCCCTCTATAAGTGATATCTTAGGATAAGTGTCTTTTTCTGTGTGACTTATTTCACTTAGAATCGTCGTACCTAAATCCACTCATCGTGCTGCTACTAGCCTTATGACGTTGATTTCATGGCTGAGTGATATTCCATTGTACATGAGGACCACAACTTCTTTATCCACTTTTCTCTTTCCTAGGATATTTAAGGTGTAATGAAGTGGGGGTTCTTGTCAACAGAGCAGCCCTAAACTTTGGGGTGCCTGTGTCTTGCTGATTTTTAGTTTTCCCAATTTATACGCCCATGAGTGGAAGTGCCCTATGCTCTCCAAGCTGTGTTTTTTAGATGTTTCAGAACACACCGTACACTTCTCCAGAGTGGCTGTTGGCAATTTACATCCCACCCATCAGCGTAGCAAGGCTCCCATTTCTCCATGGCCGGTCCTGCGTTTCTGGTTTGGACACTTTTTTCCGCATGGACCTTTTTCCCGCTGGGAAGCGAGACTTCTTTGGAGTGCTGATTTGCCTTTCCAGGTTGCTTGGTTGGCCAAAAAGGGCGTAGGCGTTTTTTCCTGAATATATTCAGGAAAAAATGCATACGCCCTTTTTGGCCAAGGGCATCATTGTCCACGTTTTGCCGCTTTTCATGTGCTTTCAAGGCGATTCGAATCTACCTCCTGAAATCTGTTTCCTGCAATTCTGCCTTGCTTTCAAAGCCTCTTCGTTGCCTTCCCTTAATATATTTGTCGACGAGAGGTATCATTTAAAACTCTGCAGGTTTGTGAATTGCAGGGCCCCTGAGCTCCATTTTTCAACTCGCTTTTTTGGGAGCTGGCCGCAAAAGCGCAGGATTGCTTCAGGCCCTCTTCTGGTTCTGGAGGGCAGGCTGAGCTTGTGCTTAATTCTTCTTCCTGATGGGAAAATAGAGTGACCCGTGCCTGTCCCAACACCTAGAGCTAGTCTCTCATTGGTTCCCCCTCTTGCCGTTCATCCTCAGGACAAATTGCAACCTGTACGGAACAGGAGGTTAAAGGTGCTGATTCTCCAAGGAGGGAGATGGCTAGTAAATCGGCTGGAATGGCGAACCCGAGCAAAGGAGATGAGAAATGAGGTGCGTTTCAGAAACCTTTCCCGATCACACGGTGTACCATCTTCTGGGTTTCTCATGCATGTTTTCGATGTAGGAGGATGCCCTTGAACCTGGAGATTTGGGACCCATGGGATGGGTACCATGCAGTATTACTTGAAAGGGTCTGCGTTGGCTCACCCAACCTCACCGAACCTCTCAGCCCCAAGAGTGTTCACCCTTATGTCTCAATCAGCTGTGGGTCTAGCTATGGTCAATCCAGGTTGCATCACAGCCCCTGAACGAATTTTGTAAGACTTTCTCTCTCTTTCACTGTCTTTGTTTCTCGGGTTTTGAAAAGTTATTTATTTTTATAATGGGGTTTAGCTGCTTTTCACGGCTGTGTTTATGCCGCTTTACACCCCCTTGACTCACTTACAGAGAGATATCAATACATAGGTTTGAAGATTCTTACTAGTCAGATATATTCTTGTGCGTTGAATAGGGGGTGTTGAGTCCAGTTCACTGAAAAAGGAATAGGTCTTGTCTCTTACATATTTGGTTTATGGAACGGTATCTTAGCTAATTTGAAACCCTTGTTTTATGCATCACCCCACCTCACCTTTCCCGTTCAGCAGCCATAGTGTGTTTCCTAAACGTGTGACTCTGTTCTGTTTTGCAATTCAGTTCAAGTGTAGTGGTTTTTACATTCCCTCTATAAGTGATATCTTAGGATAAGTGTCTTTTTCTGTGTGACTTATTTCACTTAGAATCGTCGTACCTAAATCCACTCATCGTGCTGCTACTAGCCTTATGACGTTGATTTCATGGCTGAGTGATATTCCATTGTACATGAGGACCACAACTTCTTTATCCATTTTTCTCTTTCCTAGGATATTTAAGGTGTAATGAAGTGGGGGTTCTTGTCAACAGAGTAGCCCTAAACTTTGGGGTGCCTGTGTCTTGCTGATTTTTAGTTTTCCCAATTTATACGCCCATGAGTGGAAGTGCCCTATGCTCTCCAAGCTGTGTTTTTTAGATGTTTCAGAACACACCGTACACTTCTCCAGAGTGGCTGTTGGCAATTTACATCCCACCCATCAGCGTAGCAAGGCTCCCATTTCTCCATGGCCGGTCCTGCATTTCTGGTTTGGACACTTTTTTCCGCATGGACCTTTTTCCCGCTGGGAAGCGAGACTTCTTTGGAGTGCTGATTTGCCTTTCCAGGTTGCTTGGTTGGCCAAAAAGGGCGTATGCGTTTTTTCCTGAATATATTCAGGAAAAAACGCATACGCCCTTTTTGGCCAAGGGCATCATTGTCCACGTTTTGCCGCTTTTCATGTGCTTTCAAGGCGATTCGAATCTACCTCCTGAAATCTGTTTCCTGCAATTCTGCCTTGCTTTCAAAGCCTCTTCGTTGCCTTCCCTTAATATATTTGTGGACGAGAGGTATCATTTAAAACTCTGCAGGTTTGTGAATTGCAGGGCCCCTGAGCTCCATTTTTCAACTCGCTTTTTTGGGAGCTGGCCGCAAAAGCGCAGGATTGCTTCAGGCCCTCTTCTGGTTCTGGGGGGCAGGCTGAGCTTGTGCTTAATTCTTCTTCCTGATGGGAAAATAGAGTGACCCGTGCCTGTCCCAACACCTAGAGCTAGTCTCTCATTGGTTCCCCCTCTTGCCGTTCATCCTCAGGACAAATTGCAACCTGTACGGAACAGGAGGTTAAAGGTGCTGATTCTCCAAGGAGGGAGATGGCTAGTAAATCGGCTGGAATGGCGAACCCGAGCAAAGGAGATGAGAAATGAGGTGCGTTTCAGAAACCTTTCCCGATCACACGGTGTACCATCTTCTGGGTTTCTCATGCATGTTTTCGATGTAGGAGGATGCCCTTGAACCTGGAGATTTGGGACCCATGGGATGGGTACCATGCAGTATTACTTGAAAGGGTCTGCGTTGGCTCACCCAACCTCACCGAACCTCTCAGCCCCAAGAGTGTTCACCCTTATGTCTCAATCAGCTGTGGGTCTAGCTATGGTCAATCCAGGTTGCATCACAGCCCCTGAACGAATTTTGTAAGACTTTCTCTCTCTTTCACTGTCTTTGTTTCTCGGGTTTTGAAAAGTTATTTATTTTTATAATGGGGTTTAGCTGCTTTTCACGGCTGTGTTTATGCCGCTTTACACCCCCTTGACTCACTTACAGAGAGATATCAATACATAGGTTTGAAGATTCTTACTAGTCAGATATATTCTTGTGCGTTGAATAGGGGGTGTTGAGTCCAGTTCACTGAAAAAGGAATAGGTCTTGTCTCTTACATATTTGGTTTATGGAACGGTATCTGAGCTAATTTGAAACCCTTGTTTTATGCATCACCCCACCTCACCTTTCCCGTTCAGCAGCCATAGTTTGTTTCCTAAACGTGTGACTCTGTTCTGTTTTGCAATTCAGTTCAAGTGTAGCGGTTTTTACATTCCCTCTATAAGTGATATCTTAGGATAAGTGTCTTTTTCTGTGTGACTTATTTCACTTAGAATCGTCGTACCTAAATCCACTCATCGTGCTGCTACTAGCCTTATGACGTTGATTTCATGGCTGAGTGATATTCCATTGTACATGAGGACCACAACTTCTTTATCCATTTTTCTCTTTCCTAGGATATTTAAGGTGTAATGAAGTGGGGGTTCTTGTCAACAGAGTAGCCCTAAACTTTGGGGTGCCTGTGTCTTGCTGATTTTTAGTTTTCCCAATTTATACGCCCATGAGTGGAAGTGCCCTATGCTCTCCAAGCTGTGTTTTTTAGATGTTTCAGAACACACCGTACACTTCTCCAGAGTGGCTGTTGGCAATTTACATCCCACCCATCAGCGTAGCAAGGCTCCCATTTCTCCATGGCCGGTCCTGCATTTCTGGTTTGGACACTTTTTTCCGCATGGACCTTTTTCCCGCTGGGAAGCGAGACTTCTTTGGAGTGCTGATTTGCCTTTCCAGGTTGCTTGGTTGGCCAAAAAGGGCGTATGCGTTTTTTCCTGAATATATTCAGGAAAAAACGCATACGCCCTTTTTGGCCAAGGGCATCATTGTCCACGTTTTGCCGCTTTTCATGTGCTTTCAAGGCGATTCGAATCTACCTCCTGAAATCTGTTTCCTGCAATTCTGCCTTGCTTTCAAAGCCTCTTCGTTGCCTTCCCTTAATATATTTGTGGACGAGAGGTATCATTTAAAACTCTGCAGGTTTGTGAATTGCAGGGCCCCTGAGCTCCATTTTTCAACCCGCTTTTTTGGGAGCTGGCCGCAAAAGCGCAGGATTGCTTCAGGCCCTCTTCTGGTTCTGGGGGGCAGGCTGAGCTTGTGCTTAATTCTTCTTCCTGATGGGAAAATAGAGTGACCCGTGCCTGTCCCAACACCTAGAGCTAGTCTCTCATTGGTTCCCCCTCTTGTCGTTCATCCTCAGGACAAATTGCAACCTGTACGGAACAGGAGGTTAAAGGTGCTGATTCTCCAAGGAGGGAGATGGCTAGTAAATCGGCTGGAATGGCGAACCCGAGCAAAGGAGATGAGAAATGAGGTGCGTTTCAGAAACCTTTCCCGATCACACGGTGTACCATCTTCTGGGTTTCTCATGCATGTTTTCGATGTAGGAGGATGCCCTTGAACCTGGAGATTTGGGACCCATGGGATGGGTACCATGCAGTATTACTTGAAAGGGTCTGAGTTGGCTCACCCAACCTCACCGAACCTCTCAGCCCCAAGAGTGTCCACCCTTATGTCTCAATCAGCTGTGGGTCTAGCTATGGTCAATCCAGGTTGCATCACAGCCCCTGAACGAATTTTGTAAGAATTTCTCTCTCTTTCACTGTCTTTGTTTCACGGGTTTTGAAAAGTTATTTATTTTTATAATGGGGTTTAGCTGCTTTTCACGGCTGTGTTTATGCCGCTTTACACCCCCTTGACTCACTTACAGAGAGATATCAATACATAGGTTTGAAGATTCTTACTAGTCAGATATATTCTTGTGCGTTGAATAGGGGGTGTTGAGTCCAGTTCACTGAGCAAGGAATAGGTCTTGTCTCTTACATATTGGGTTTATGGAACGGTATCTGAGCTAATTTGAAATCCTTGTTTTATGCATCACCCCACCTCACCTTTCCCGTTCAGCAGCCATAGTGTGTTTCCTAAACGTGTGACTCTGTTCTGTTTTGCAATTCAGTTCAAGTGTAGCGGTTTTTACATTCCCTCTATAAGTGATATCTTAGGATAAGTGTCTTTTTCTGTGTGACTTATTTCACTTAGACTCGTCGTACCTAAATCCACTCATCGTCCTGCTACTAGCCTTATGACGTTCATTTCATTGCTGAGTGATATTCCATTGTACATGAGGACCACAACTTCTTTATCCATTTTTCTCTTTCCTAGGATATTTAAGGTGTAATGAAGTGGGGGTTCTTGTCAAGAGAGCAGCCCTAAACTTTGGGGTGCCTGTGTCTTGCTGATTTTTAGTTTTCCCAATTTATACGCCCATGAGTGGAAGTGCCCTATGCTCTCCAAGCTGTGTTTTTTAGATGTTTCAGAACACACCGTACACTTCTCCAGAGTGGCTGTTGGCAATTTACATCCCACCCATCAGCGTAGCAAGGCTCCCATTTCTCCATGGCCGGTCCTGCATTTCTGGTTTGGACACTTTTTTCCGCATGGCCCTTTTGCCCGCTGGGAAGCGAGACTTCTTTGGAGCGCTGATTTGCCTTTCCAGGTTGCTTGGTTGGCCAAAAAGGGCGTATGCGTTTTTTCCTGAATATATTCAGGAAAAAACGCATACGCCCTTTTTGGCCAAGGGCATCATTGTCCACGTTTTGCCGCTTTTCATGTGCTTTCAAGGCGATTCGAATCTACCTCCTGAAATCTGTTTCCTGCAATTCTGCCTTGCTTTCAAAGCCTCTTCGTTGCCTTCCCTTAATATATTTGTGGACGAGAGGTATCATTTAAAACTCTGCATTTTTGTGAATTGCAGGGCCCCTGAGCTCCATTTTTCAACTCGCTTTTTTGGGAGCTGGCTGCAAAAGCGCAGGATTGCTTCAGGCCCTCTTCTGGTTCTGGGGGGCAGGCTGAGCTTGTGCTTAATTCTTCTTCCTGATGGGAAAATAGAGTGACCCGTGCCTGTCCCAACACCTAGAGCTAGTCTCTCATTGGTTCCCCCTCTTCCCCTTCATCCTCAGGACAAATTGCAACCTGTACGGAACAGGAGGTTAAAGGTGCTGATTCTCCAAAGAGGGAGATGGCTAGTAAATCGGCTGGAATGGCGAACCCGAGCAAAGGAGATGAGAAATGAGGTGCGTTTCAGAAACCTTTCCCGATCACACGGTGTACCATCTTCTGGGTTTCTCATGCATGTTTTCGATGTAGGAAGATGCCCTTGAACCTGGAGATTTGGGACCCATGGGATGGGTACCATGCAGTATTACTTGAAAGGGTCTGCGTTGGCTGACCCAACCTCACCGAACCTCTCAGCCCCAAGAGTGTCCACCCTTATGTCTCAATCAGCTGTGGGTCTAGATATGGTCAATCCAGGTTGCATCACAGCCCCTGAACGAATTTTGTAAGAATTTCTCTCTCTTTCACTGCCTTTGTTTCACGGGTTTTGAAAAGTAATTTATTTTTATAATGGGGTTTAGCAGCTTTTCACGGCTGTGTTTATGCCGCTTTACACCCCCTTGACTCACTTACAGAGAGATATCAATACATAGGTTTGAAGATTCTTACTAGTAAGATATATTCTTGTGCGGTGAATAGGGGGTGTTGAGTCCAGTTCACTGAAAAAGGAATAGGTCTTGTATCTTACATGTTGGGTTTATGGAACGGTATCTGAGCTAATTTGAAACCCTTGTTTTATGCATCACCCCACCTCACCTTTCCCGTTCAGCAGCCATAGTGTGTTTCCTAAACGTGTGACTCTGTTCTGTTTTGCACTTCAGGTCAAGTGTAGCGGTTTTTACATTCCCTCTATAAGTGATATCTTATAATAAGTGTCTTTTTCTTTGTGACTTATTTCACTTAGAATCGTCGTACCTAAATCCACTCATCGTGCTGCTACTAGCCTTATGACGTTCATTTCATCGCTGAGTGATATTCCATTGTACATGAGGACCACAACTTCTTTATCCATTTTTCTCTTTCCTAGGATATTTAAGGTGTAATGAAGTGGGGGTTCTTGTCAACAGAGCAGCCCTAAACTTTGGGGTGCCTGTGTCTTGCTGATTTTTAGTTTTCCCAATTTATACGCCCATGAGTGGAAGTGCCCTATGCTCTCCAAGCTGTGTTTTTTAGATGTTTCAGAACACACCGTACACTTCTCCAGAGTGGCTGTTGGCAATTTACATCCCACCCATCAGCGTAGCAAGGCTGCCATTTCTCCATGGGCGGTCCTGCATTTCTGCTTTGGACACTTTTTTCCGCATGGCCCTTTTGCCCGCTGGGAAGCGAGACTTCTTTGGAGCGCTGATTTGCCTTTCCAGGTTGCTTTGTTGGCCAAAAAGGGCGTATGCGTTTTTTCCTGAATATATTCAGGAAAAAACGCATACGCCCTTTTTGGCCAAGGGCATCATTGTCCACGTTTTGCCGCTTTTCATGTGCTTTCAAGGCGATTCGAATCTACTTCCTGAAATCTGTTTCCTGCAATTCTGCCTTGCTTTCAAAGCCTCTTCGTTGCCTTCCCTTAATATATTTGTGGACGAGAGGTATCATTTAAAACTCTGCAGGTTTGTGAATTGCAGTGCCCCTGAGCTCCATTTTTCAACTTGCTTTTTTGGGAGCTGGCCGCAAAAGCGCAGGATTGCTTCAGGCCCTCTTCGGGTTCTGGGGGGCAGGCTGAGCTTGTGCTTAATTCTTCTTCCTGATGGGAAAATAGAGTGACCTGTGCCTGTCCCAACACCTAGAGCTAGTCTCTCATTGGTTCCCCCTCTTCCCGTTCATCCTCAGGACAAATTGCAACCTGTACGGAACAGGAGGTTAAAGGTGCTGATTCTCCAAGGAGGGAGATGGCTAGTAAATCGGCTGGAATGGCTAACCCGAGCAAAGGAGATGAGAAATGAGGTGCGTTTTAGAAACCTTTCCCGATCACACGGTGTACCATCTTCTGGGTTTCTCATGCCTGTTTTCGATGTAGGAAGATGCCCTTGAACCTGGAGATTTGGGACCCATGGGATGGGTACCATGCAGTATTACTTGAAAGGGTCTGCGTTGGCTCACCCAACCTCACCGAACCTCTCAGCCCCAAGAGTGTCCACCCTTATGTCTCAATCAGCTGTGGGTCTAGATATGGTCAATCCAGGTTGCATCACAGCCCCTGAACGAATTTTGTAGGAATTTCTCTCTCTTTCACTGTCTTTGTTTCACGGGTTTTGAAAAGTAATTTATTTTTATAATGGGGTTTAGCAGCTTTTCACGGCTGTGTTTATGCCGCTTTACACCCCCTTGACTCACTTACAGAGAGATATCAATACATAGGTTTGAAGATTCTTACTAGTCAGATATATTCTTGTGCGGTGAATAGGGGGTGTTGAGTCCAGTTCACTGAAAAAGGAATAGGTCTTGTCTCTTACATATTGGGTTTATGGAACTGTATCTGAGCTAATTTGAAACCCTTGTTTTATGCATTACCCCACCTCACCTTTCCCGTTCAGCAGCCATAGTGTGTTTCCTAAACGTGTGACTCTGTTCTGTTTTGCAATTCAGTTCAAGTGTAGCGGTTTTTACATTCCCTCTATAAGTGATATCTTAGGATAAGTGTCTTTTTCTGTGTGACTTATTTCACTTTGACTCGTCGTACCTAAATCCACTCATCGTGCTGCTACTAGCCTTATGACGTTCATTTCATCGTTGAGTGATATTCCATTGTACATGAGGACCACAACTTCTTTAACCATTTTTCTCTTTCCTAGGATATTTAAGGTGTAATGAAGTGGGGATTCTTGTCAACAGAGCAGCCCTAAACTTTGGGGTGCCTGTGTCTTGCTGATTTTTAGTTTTCCCAATTTATACGCCCATGAGTGGAAGTGCCCTATGCTCTCCAAGCTGTGTTTTTTAGATGTTTCAGAACACACCGTACACTTCTCCAGAGTGGCTGTTGGCAATTTACATCCCACCCATCAGCGTAGCAAGGCTCCCATTTCTCCATGGCCGGTCCTGCATTTCTGTTGTGGACACTTTTTTCCGCATGGCCCTTTTGCCCGCTGGGAAGCGAGACTTCTTTGGAGCGCTGATTTGCCTTTCCAGGTTGCTTGGTTGGCCAAAAAGGGCGTATGCGTTTTTTCCTGAATATATTCAGGAAAAAACGCATACGCCCTTTTTGGCCAAGGGCATCATTGTCCACGTTTTGCCGCTTTTCATGTGCTTTCAAGGCGATTCGAATCTACCTCCTGAAATCTGTTTCCTGCAATTCTGCCTTGCTTTCAAAGCCTCTTCGTTGCCTTCCCTTAATAGATTTGTGGACGAGAGGTATCATTTAAAACTCTGCAGGTTTGTGAATTGCAGTGCCCCTGAGCTCCATTTTTCAACTCGCTTTTTTGGGAGCTGGCCGCAAAAGCGCAGGATTGCTTCAGGCCCTCTTCTGGTTTTTGGGGGCAGGCTGAGCTTTTGCTTAATTCTTCTTCCTGATGGGAAAATAGAGTGACCTGTGCCTGTCCCAACACCTAGAGCTAGTCTCTCATTGGTTCCCCCTCTTCCCGTTCATCCTCAGGACAAATTGCAACCTGTACGGAACAGGAGGTTAAAGGTGCTGATTCTCCAAGGAGGGAGATGGCTAGTAAATCGGCTGGAATGGCGAACCCGAGCAAAGGAGATGAGAAATGAGGTGCGTTTTAGAAACATTTCCCGATCACACAGTGTACCATCTTCTAGGTTTCTCATGCATGTTTTCGATGTAGGAAGACGCCCTTGAACCTGGAGATTTGGGACCCATGGGATGGGTACCATGCAGTATTACTTGAAAGGGTCTGCGTTGGCTCACCCAACCTCACCGAACCTCTCAGCCCCAAGAGTGTCCACCCTTATGTCTCAATCAGCTGTGGGTCTAGATATGGTCAATCCAGGTTGCATCACAGCCCCTGAACGAATTTTGTAAGAATTTCTCTCTCTTTCACTGCCTTTGTTTCACGGGTTTTGAAAAGTAATTTATTTTTATAATGGGGTTTAGCTGCTTTTCACGGCTGTGTTTATGCCGCTTTACACCCCCTTGACTCACTTACAGAGAGATATCAATACATAGGTTTGAAGATTCTTACTAGTCAGATATATTCTTGTGCGGTGAATAGGGGGTGTTGAGTCCAGTTCACTGAAAAAGGAATAGGTCTTGTCTCTTACATATTGGGTATATGGAACGGTATCTGAGCTAATTTGAAACCCTTGTTTTATGCATCACCCCACCTCACCTTTCCCGTTCAGCAGCCATAGTGTGTTTCCTAAACGTGTGACTCTCTTCTGTTTTGCAATTCAGTTCAAGTGTAGCGGTTTTTACATTCCCTCTATAAGTGATATCTTAGGATAAGTGTCTTTTTCTGTGTGACTTATTTCACTTAGAATCGTCGTACCTAAATCCACTCATCGTGCTGCTACTAGCCTTATGACGTTGATTTCATGGCTGAGTGATATTCCATTGTACATGAGGACCACAACTTCTTTATCCACTTTTCTCTTTCCTAGGATATTTAAGGTGTAATGAAGTGGGGGTTCTTGTCAACAGAGCAGCCCTAAACTTTGGGGTGCCTGTGTCTTGCTGATTTTTAGTTTTCCCAATTTATACGCCCATGAGTGGAAGTGCCCTATGCTCTCCAAGCTGTGTTTTTTAGATGTTTCAGAACACACCGTACACTTCTCCAGAGTGGCTGTTGGCAATTTACATCCCACCCATCAGCGTAGCAAGGCTCCCATTTCTCCATGGCCGGTCCTGCGTTTCTGGTTTGGACACTTTTTTCCGCATGGCCCTTTTGCCCGCTGGGAAGCGAGACTTCTTTGGAGTGCTGATTTGCCTTTCCAGGTTGCTTGGTTGGCCAAAAAGGGCGTATGCGTTTTTTCCTGAATATATTCAGGAAAAAACGCATACGCCCTTTTTGGCCAAGGGCATCATTGTCCACGTTTTGCCGCTTTTCATGTGCTTTCAAGGCGATTCGAATCTACCTCCTGAAATCTGTTTCCTGCAATTCTGCCTTGCTTTCAAAGCCTCTTCGTTGCCTTCCCTTAATATATTTGTGGACGAGAGGTATCATTTAAAACTCTGCAGGTTTGTGAATTGCAGGGCCCCTGAGCTCCATTTTTCAGCTCGCTTTTTTGGGAGCTGGCCGCAAAAGCGCAGGATTGCTTCAGGCCCTCTTCTGGTTCTGGGGGGCAGGCTGAGCTTGTGCTTTATTCTTCTTCCTGATGGGAAAATAGAGTGACCTGTGCCTGTCCCAACACCTAGAGCTAGTCTCTCATTGGTTCCCCCTCTTCCCGTTCATCCTCAGGACAAATTGCAACCTGTACGGAACAGGAGGTTAAAGGTGCTGATTCTCCAAGGAGGGAGATGGCTAGTAAATCGGCTGGAATGGCGAACCCGAGCAAAGGAGATGAGAAATGAGGTGCGTTTTAGAAACCTTTCCCGATCACACAGTGTACCATCTTCTGGGTTTCTCATGCATGTTTTCGATGTAGGAAGATGCCCTTGAACCTGGAGATTTGGGACCCATGGGATGGGTACCATGCAGTATTACTTGAAAGGGTCTGCGTTGGCTCACCCAACCTCACCGAACCTCTCAGCCCCAAGAGTGTCCACCCTTATGTCTCAATCAGCTGTGGGTCTAGATATGGTCAATCCAGGTTGCATCACAGCCCCTGAACGAATTTTGTAAGAATTTCTCTCTCTTTCACTGCCTTTGTTTCACGGGTTTTGAAAAGTAATTTATTTTTATAATGGGGTTTAGCTGCTTTTCACGGCTGTGTTTATGCCGCTTTACACCCCCTTGACTCACTTACAGAGAGATATCAATACATAGGTTTGAAGATTCTTACTAGTCAGATATATTCTTGTGCGTTGAATAGGGGGTGTTGAGTCCAGTTCACTGAAAAAGGAATAGGTCTTGTCTTTTACATATTTGGTTTATGGAACGGTATCTGAGCTAATTTGAAACCCTTGTTTTATGCATCACCCCACCTCACCTTTCGCGTTCAGCAGCCAGAGTGTGTTTCCTAAATGTGTGACTCTGTTCTTTTTTTTTTTTTTTCCCAAACATCTTTATTGAATTATAATTGCCTTACAATAGTGTGTTAGCATCTGCTTTATAACAAAGTGAATCAGTTATACATATACAATATGTTCCCATTTCTCTTCCCTCTTGCATCTCCCTCCCTCCCACCCTCCCCATCCCACCCCTCTAGGTGGTCACAAAGCACCGAGCTGATATCCCTGTGCTATGCGGCTGCTTCCCACTAGCTATCTATTTTACATTTGGTAGTGTATATATGTCCATGACACTCTCTTACCCTGTCACATCTCACCCCACCCCCTCCCCATATCCTCAAGTCCATTCTCTAGTAGGTCTGTGTCTTTATTCCCGTCTTGCCACTAGGTTCTTCATGGCCTTTTTTTTTCCCTTAGATTCCATATATATGTGTTAGCATACTGTATTTGTTTTTCTCTTTCTGACTTACTTCACTCTGTATGACAGACTCTAACTCCATCCACCTCATTACAAATACCTCCATTTCATTTCTTTTTATGGCTGAGTAATATTCCATTGTATATATGTGCCACATCTTCTTTATCCATTCATCTGTCGATGGACATTTAGGTTGCTTCCATGTCCTGGCTATTGTAAATAGAGCTGCAATGAACATTTTGGTACATGACTCTTTTTGACCTATGGTTTTCTCAGGGTATATGCCCAGTAGTGGGATTGCTGGGTCGTATGGTAGTTCTATTTGTAGTTTTTTAAGGAACCTCCATACTGTTCTCCATAGTGGCTGTATCAATTTACATTCCCACCAACAGTGCAAGAGTGTTCCCTTTCCTCCACACCCTCTCCAGCATTTATTGTTTGTAGATTTTTTGATGATGGCCATTCTGACCGGTGTGAGATGATATCTCATTGTAGTTTTGATTTGCATTTCTCTAATGATTAATGATGTTGAGCATTCTTTCATGTGTCTGTAGGCCATTTGTATATCTTCTTTGGAGAAATGTCTATTTAGATCTTCTGCCCATTTTTGGATTGGGTTGTTCGTTTTTTTGTTATTGAGCTGCATGAGCTGCTTGTAAATCTTGGAGATTAATCCTTTGTCAGTTGCTTCATTTGCAAATATTTTCTCCCATTCTGCGGGTTGTCTTTTGGTCTTGTTTATGGTTTCCTTTGCTGTGCAAAAGCTTTTCAGTTTCATTAGGTCCCATTTGTTTATTTGTGTTCTTATTTCCATTTCTCTGGGAGCTGTGTCAAAAAGAATCTTGCTGTGATGTATGTCATAGAGTGTTCTGCCTATGTTTTCCTCTAAGAGTTTGATAGTGTCTGCCCTTACACTTAGGTCTTTAATCCATTTTGAGTTTATTTTTGTGCATGGTGTCAGGGAGTGTTCTAATTTCATACTTTTACATGTTCCTGTCCAATTTTCCCAGCACTACTTATTGAAGAGGCTGTCTTTTCTCCACTGTATATGCTTGCCTCCTTTATCAAAGATAAGTTGACCATATGTGTGTGGGTTTATCTCTGGGCTTTCTATCCTGTTCCATTGATCTATATTTCTGTTTTTGTGCCAATACCAAACTGTCTTGATTACTGAAGCTTTGTAATATAGTCTGAAGTCAGGGAGCCTGATTCCCCCAGCTCCATTTTTCGTTCTCAAGATTGCTTTGGCTATTCGGGGTCTTTTGTGTTTCCATACAAATTGTGAAATTTTTTGTTCTAGTTCTGTGAAAAATGCCAGTGGTAGTTTGATAGGGATTGCATTGAATCTGTAGATTGCTTTGGGTAGTAGAGACATTTTCACAATGTTGATTCTTCCAATCCAGGAACATGGTATATCTCTCCATCTATTTGTATCATCTTTAATTTCTTTCATCAGTGTCTTATAATTTTCTGCATACAGGCCTTTTGTCTCCTTAGGTAGGTTTATTCCTAGATATTTTATTCTTTTTGTTGCAATGGTAAATGGGAGTGTTTTCTTAATTTCACTTTCAGATTTTTCGTCATTAGTGTATAGAAATGCAAGAGATTTCTGTGCATTAATTTTGTATCCTGCTACTTTACCAAATTCATTGATTAGCTCTAGGAGTTTTCTGGTAGCATCTTTAGGATTCTCTATATATAGTATCATGTCATCTGCAAATAGTGACAGCTTTACTTCTTCTTTTCCGATTTGGATTCCTTTTATTTCTTTGTCTTCTCTGATTGCTGTGGCTAACACTTCCAAAACTATGTTGAATAATAGTGGTGAGAGTGGGCAACCTTGTCTTGTTCCTGATCTTAGTGGAAATGGTTTCAGTTTTTCACCATTGAGGACAATGTTGGCTGTGGGTTTGTCATATATGGCCTTTATTATGTTGAGGAAAGTTCCCTCTATGCCTACTTTCTGCAGGGCTTTTATCATAAATGGGTGTTGAATTTTGTCAAAAGCTTTCTCTGCATCTATTGAGATGATCATATGGTTTTTCTCCTTCAATTTGTTAATATGGTGTATCACATTGATTGATTTGCGTATATTGAAGAATCCTTGCAATCCTGGGATAAACCCCACTTGATCATGGTGTATGATCCTTTTAATGTGCTGTTGGATTCTGTTTGCTAGTATTTTGTTGAGGATTTTTGCATCTATGTTCATCAGTGATATTGGCCTGTAGTTTTCTTTCTTTGTGACATCTTTGTCTGGTTTTGGTATCAGGGTGATGGTGGCCTCGTAGAATGAGTTTGGGAGTGTTCCTCCCTCTGCAATATTTTGGAAGAGTTTGAGAAGGATAGGTGTTAGCTCTTCTCTAAATGTTTGATAGAATTCGCCTGTGAAGCCATCTGGTCCTGGGCTTTTGTTTGTTGGAAGGTTTTTAATCACAGTTTCAATTTCAGTGCTTGTGATTGGTCTGTTCATATTTTCTATTTCTTCCTGGTTCAGTCTCGGCAGTTTGTGCATTTCTAAGAATCTGTCCATTTCTTCCAGGTTGTCCATTTTATTGGCATATAGTTGCTTGTAGTAATCTCTCATGATCTTTTGTATTTCTGCAGTGTCAGTGGTTACTTCTCCTTTTTCATTTCTAATTCTATTGATCTGAGTCTTCTCCCTTTTTCTCTTGATGAGTCTGGCTAATGGTTTATCAATTTTGTTTATCTTCTCAAAGAACCAGCTTTTAGTTTCATTGATTTTTGCTATTGTTTCCTTCATTTCTTTTTCATTTATTTCTGACCTGATCTTTATAATTTCTTTCCTTCTGCTGGCTTTGGGGTTTTTTTGTTCTTCTTTCTCTAATTGCTTTAGGTGCAAGGTTAGGTTGTTTATTCGAGATGTTTCCTGTTTCTTGAGGTAGGCTTGTATTGCTATAAACTTCCCTCTTAGCACTGCTTTTGCTGTGTCCCATAGGTTTTGGGTCGTCGTGTCTCCATTGTCATTTGTTTCTAGGTATTTTTTGATTTCCCCTTTGATTTCTTCAGTAATCACTTCGTTATTAAGTAATGTATTGTGTAGCCTCCATGTGTTTGTATTTTTTACAGATCTTTTCCTGTAATTGATATCTAGTCTCATAGCGTTGTGGTCGGAAAAGATACTTGATACGATTTCAATTTTCTTAAATTTACCAAGGCTTGATTTGTGACCCAAGATATGATCTATCCTGGAGAATGTTCCATGAGCACTTGAGAAAAATGTGTATTCTGTTGTTTTTGGGTGGAATGTCCTATAAATATCAATTAAGTCCATATTGTTTAATGTATCATTTAAAGCTTGTGTTTCCTTATTTATTTTCATTTTGGATGATCTGTCCATTGGTGAAAGTGGGGTGTTAAAGTCCCCTACTATGATTGTGTTGCTGTCAATTTCCCCTTTCATGGCTGTTAGTATTTGCCTTATGTATTGAGGTGCTCCTATGTTGGGTGCATAAATATTTACAATTGTTATACCTTCCTCTTGGATCGATCCCTTGATCATTATATAGTGTCCTTCTTTGTCTCTTGTAATAGTCTTTATTTTAAAGTCTATTTTGTCTGATATGAGAATTGCTACTCCAGCTTTCTTTTGATTTCCATTTGCATGGAATATCTTTTTCCATCCCCTCACTTTCAGTCTGTATGTGTCCCTAGGTCTGAAGTGGGTCTCTTGTAGACAGCATATGTATGGGTCTTGTTTTTGTATCCATTCAGCCAGCCTGTGTCTTTTGGTGGGAGCATTTAATCCATTTACATTCAAGGTAATTATCGATATGTATGTTCCTATTCCCATTTTCTTAAATGTATTGGGTTTGTTATTGTAGGTGTTTTCCTTCTCTTGTGTTTCTTGCCTAGAGAATTTCCTTTAGCATTTGTTGTAAAGCTGGTTTGGTGGTGCTGTACTCTCTCAGCTTTTGCTTGTCTGTAAAGGTTTTAATTTCTCCATCGAATCTGAATGAGATCCTTGCTGGGTAGAGTAATCTTGGTTGTAGGTTTTTCTCCTTCATGACTTTAAGTATATCCTGCCACTCCCTTCTGGCTTGCAGAGTTTCTGCTGAGAGATCAGATGTTAACCTTATGGGGATTCCCTTGTGTGTTATTTGTTTTTTTTCCCTTGCTGCCTTTAATATGTTTTCCTTATATTTAATTTTTGACAGTTTGATTAATATGTGTCTTGGCGTGTTCCTCCTTGGGTTTATCCTGTATGGGACTCTCTGTGCTTCCAGGACTTGATTAACTATTTCCTTTCCCATATTAGGGAAGTTTTCAACTATAATCTCTTCAAAAATTTTCTCAGTCCCTTTCTTTTTCTCTTCTTCTTCTGGTACCCCTATAATTCGAATGTTGGCAGGTTTAATGTTGTCCCAGAGTTCCCTGAGACTGTCCTCAGTTCTTTTCATTCTTTTTTCTTTATCCTGCTCTGTAGTAGTTATTTCCACCATTTTATCTTCCAGGTCACTTATCCTTTCTTCTGCCTCAGTTATTCTACTATTGATCCCATCTAGAGTATTTTTAATTTCATTTATTGTGTTTTTCATCATTGCTTGGTTCCTCTTTAGTTCTTCTACATCCTTGTTAAATGTTTCTTGCATTTTGTCTATTCTATTTCCAAGATTTTGGATCATCCTTACTATCATTATTCTGAATTCTTTTTCAGGTAGACTACCTATTTCCTCTTCATTTGTTAAGTCCAGTGTGTTTTGAGCCTGCTCCTTCATCTGCTGTGTGTTTTTCTGTCGTCTCATTTTGCCTATCTTACTGTGTTTGGGGTCTCCTTTTCACAGGCTGCAGGTTCGTAGTTCCCGTTGTTTTTGGTATCTGTCCCCAGTGGCTAAGGTTGGTTCAGTGGGTTGTGTAGGCTTCCTGGTGGAGGGAACTAGTGCCTGAGTTCTGGTGGATGAGGCTAGATCTTGTCTTTCTGGTGGGCACGTCCACGTCTGGTGGTGTATTTTGGGGTGTCTGTGGCCTTATTTTGATTTTAGGCAGCCTCTCTGCTAATGGATGGGGTTGTGTTCCTGTCTAGCTAGTTGTTTGGCATAGGGTGACCAGCACTGTAGCTTGCTGGTCGTTGAGTGAAGCTGGGTCTTGATGTTGAGATGGAGATCTCTGGGAGATTTTTGCTGTTTGGTATTACGTGGAGCTGGGAGGTCTCTTGTGGACCAGTGTTCTGAAGTTGGCTCTCCCACCTCAGAGGCACGGCCCTGATGCCTGGCTGGAGCACCAAGAGCCTTTCATCCACACGGAGATCTGAAGTCCGGATGGGGAGGACTTGAAATTTAGGGCCACTGTCCAGACAGCGGGGCTTCCTTGCAGCTTTGAGGATTCAGGATAGTTGGACTTCTTCTACGGTGACTCAGGGCTCTGCAGGTGAGTGTCCTCATTGATGACACAGAAGCTGCATCACCTTGGAAGTCATGCTCTGTCACTTTTGATGTCTTCTGCTGGCTATAATTGAGCCACAAGGCTCCCCAGCTTCAAGGGACCGAATTAGCCTCTACCTCCTGACAGAGGGATGGCAAAGCTCTGAGTCAGGTCGCAAACGTCATGGTGCCTTGGGTGAGCAGCGCGCCCTCCACGTTTACGTCTGGTCAGGAGAGCCGGGGAGCTGTTCTGTTTTGCAATTCAGTTCAACTGTAGCGGTTTTTACATTCCCTCTATAAGTGATATCTTATGATAAGTGTCTTTTTCTGTGTGACTTATTTCACTTAGAATCGTCGTACCTAAATCCACTCATCGTGCTGCTACTAGCCTTATGACGTTCATTTCATGGCTGAGTGATATTCCATTGTACATGAGGACCCCAACTTCTTTATCCATTTTTCTCTTTCCTAGGATATTTAAGGTGTAATGAAGTGGGGGTTCTTGTCAACAGAGCAGCCCTAAACTTTGGGGTGCCTGTGTCTTGCTGATGTTTAGTTTTCCCAATTTATACGCCCATGAGTGGAAGTGCCCTATGCTCTCCAAGCTGTGTTTTTTAGATGTTTCAGAACACACCGTACACTTCACCAGAGTGGCTGTTGGCAATTTACATCCCACCCATCAGCGTAGCAAGGCTCCCATTTCTCCATGGCCGGTCCTGCATTTCTGGTTTGGACACTTTTTTCCGCATGGCCCTTTTGCCCGCTGGGAAGCGAGACTTCTTTGGAGCGCTGATTGGCCTTTCCAGGTTGCTTGGTTGGCCAAAAAGGGCGTATGCGTTTTTTCCTGAATATATTCAGGAAAAAACGCATACGCCCTTTATGGCCAAGGGCATCATTGTCCACGTTTTGCCACTTTTCATATGCTTTCAAGGCGATTCGAATCTACCTCCTGAAATCTGTTTCCTGCAATTCCGCCTTGCTTTCAAAGCCTCTTCGTTGCCTTCCCTTAATATATTTGTGGACGAGAGGTATCATTTAAAACTCTGCAGGTTTGTGAATTGCAGGGCCCCTGAGCTCCATTTTTCAACTCGCTTTTTTGGGAGCTGGCCGCAAAAGCGCAGGATTGCTTCAGGCCCTCTTCTGGTTCTGGGGGGCAGGCTGAGCTTGTGCTTTATTCTTCTTCCTGATGGGAAAATAGAGTGACCTGTGCCTGTCCCAACACCTAGAGCTAGTCTCTCATTGGTTCCCCATCTTCCCGTTCATCCTCAGGACAAATTGCAACCTGTACGGAACAGGAGGTTAAAGGTGCTGATTCTCCAAGGAGGGAGATGGCTAGTAAATCGGCTAGAATGGCGAACCCGAGCAAAGGAGATGAGAAATGAGGTACGTTTTAGAAACCTTTCCCGATCACACAGTGTACCATCTTCTGGGTTTCTCATGCATGTTTTCGATGTAGGAAGATGCCCTTGAACCTGGAGATTTGGGAACCATGGGATGGGTACCATGCAGTATTACTTGAAAGGGTCTGCATTGGCTCACCCAACCACACTGAACCTCTCAGCCCCAAGAGTGTCCACCCTTATGTCTCAATCAGCTGTGGGTCTAGATATGGTCAATCCAGGTTGCATCACAGCCCCTGAACGAATTTTGTAGGAATTTCTCTCTCTTTCACTGTCTTTGTTTCACGGGTTTTGAAAAGTAATTTATTTTTATAATGGGGTTTAGCAGCTTTTCACGGCTGTGTTTATGCCGCTTTACACCCCCTTGACTCACTTACAGAGAGATATCAATACATAGGTTTGAAGATTCTTACTAGTCAGATATATTCTTGTGCGGTGAATAGGGGGTGTTGAGTCCAGTTCACTGAAAAAGGAGTAGGTCTTGTCTCTTACATATTGGGTTTATGGAACGGTATCTGAGCTAATTTGAAACCCTTGTTTTATGCATCACCCCACCTCACCTTTCCCGTTCAGCAGCCATAATGTGTTGCCTAAACGTGTGACTCTGTTCTGTTTTGCAATTCAGTTCAAGTGTAGCGGTTTTTACATTCCCTCTATAAGTGATATCTTAGGATAAGTGTCTTTTTCTGTGTGACTTATTTCACTTAGAATCGTCGTACCTAAATCCACTCATCGTGCTGCTACTAGCCTTATGACGTTGATTTCATGGCTGAGTGATATTCCATTGTACATGAGGACCACAACTTCTTTATCCACTTTTCTCTTTCCTAGGATATTTAAGGTGTAATGAAGTGGGGGTTCTTGTCAACAGAGCAGCCCTAAACTTTGGGGTGCCTGTGTCTTGCTGATTTTTAGTTTTCCCAATTTATACGCCCATGAGTGGAAGTGCCCTATGCTCTCCAAGCTGTGTTTCTTAGATGTTTCAGAACACACCGTACACTTCTCCAGAGTGGCTGTTGGCAATTTACATCCCACCCATCAGCCTAGCAAGGCTCCCATTTCTCCATGGCCGGTCCTGCGTTTCTGGTTTGGACACTTTTTTCCGCATGGCCCTTTTGCCCGCTGGGAAGCGAGACTTCTTTGGAGTGCTGATTTGCCTTTCCAGGTTGCTTGGTTGGCCAAAAAGGGCGTATGCGTTTTTTCCTGAATATATTCAGGAAAAAACGCATACGCCCTTTTTGGCCAAGGGCATCATTGTCCACGTTTTGCCGCTTTTCATGTGCTTTCAAGGCGATTCGAATCTACCTCCTGAAATCTGTTTCCTGCAATTCCGCCTTGCTTTCAAAGCCTCTTCGTTGCCTTCCCTTAATATATTTGTGGACGAGAGGTATCATTTAAAACTCTGCAGGTTTGTGAATTGCAGGGCCCCTGAGCTCCATTTTCCAACTCGCTTTTTTGGGAGCTGGCCGCAAAAGCGCAGGATTGCTTCAGGCCCTCTTCTGGTTCTGGGGGGCAGGCTGAGCTTGTGCTTAATTCTTCTTCCTGATGGGAAAATAGAGTGACCCGTGCCTGTCCCAACACCTAGAGCTAGTCTCTCATTGGTTCCCCCTCTTCCCCTTCATCCTCAGGACAAATTGCAAACTGTACGGAACAGGAGGTTAAAGGTGCTGATTCTCCAAAGAGGGAGATGGCTAGTAAATCGTCTGGAATGGCGAACCCGAGCAAAGGAGATGAGAAATGAGGTGCGTTTCAGAAACCTTTCCCGATCACACGGTGTACCATCTTCTGGGTTTCTCATGCATGTTTTCGATGTAGGAGGATGCCCTTGAACCTGGAGATTTGGGACCCATGGGATGGGTACCATGCAGTATTACTTGAAAGGGTCTGCGTTGGCTCACCCAACCTCACCGAACCTCTCAGCCCCAAGAGTGTCCACCCTTATGTCTCAATCAGCTGTGGGTCTAGATATGGTCAATTCAGGTTGCATCACAGCCCCTGAACGAATTTTGTAAGAATTTCTCTCTCTTTCACTGTCTTTGTTTCACGGGTTTTGAAAAGTAATTTATTTTTATAATGGGGTTTAGCAGCTTTTCACGGCTGTGTTTATGCCGCTTTACACCCCCTTGACTCACTTACAGAGAGATATCAATACATAGGTTTGAAGATTCTTACTAGTCAGATATATTCTTGTGCGGTGAATAGGGGGTGTTGAGTCCAGTTCACTGAAAAAGGAGTAGGTCTTGTCTCTTACATATTGGGTTTATGGAACGGTATCTGAGCTAATTTGAAACCCTTGTTTTATGCATCACCCCACCTCACCTTTCCCGTTCAGCAGCCATAGTGTGTTTCCTAAACGTGTGACTCTGTTCTGTTTTGCAGTTCAGTTCAAGTGTAGCGGTTTTTACATTCCCTCTATAAGTGATATCTTATGATAAGTGTCTTTTTCTGTGTGACTTATTTCACTTAGAATCGTCGTACCTAAATCCACTCATCGTGCTGCTACTAGCCTTATGACGTTCATTTCATGGCTGAGTGATATTCCATTGTACATGAGGACCACAACTTCTTTATCCACTTTTCTCTTTCCTAGGATATTTAAGGTGTAATGAAGTGGGGGTTCTTGTCAACAGAGCAGCCCTAAACTTTGGGGTGCCTGTGTCTTGCTGATTTTTAGTTTTCCCAATTTATACGCCCATGAGTGGAAGTGCCCTATGCTCTCCAAGCTGTGTTTCTTAGATGTTTCAGAACACACCGTACACTTCTCCAGAGTGGCTGTTGGCAATTTACATCCCACCCATCAGCGTAGCAAGGCTCCCATTTCTCCATGGCCGGTCCTGCGTTTCTGGTTTGGACACTTTTTTCCGCATGGCCCTTTTGCCCGCTGGGACACGAGACTTCTTTGGAGTGCTGATTTGCCTTTCCAGGTTGCTTGGTTGGCCAAAAAGGGCGTATGCGTTTTTTCCTGAATATATTCAGGAAAAAACGCATACGCCCTTTTTGGCCAAAGGCATCATTGTCCACGTTTTGCCGCTTTTCATGTGCTTTCAAGGCGATTCGAATCTACCTCCTGAAATCTGTTTCCTGCAATTCCGCCTTGCTTTCAAAGCCTCTTCGTTGCCTTCCCTTAATATATTTGTGGACGAGAGGTATCATTTAAAACTCTGCAGGTTTGTGAATTGCAGGGCCCCTGAGCTCCATTTTTCAACTCGCTTTTTTGGGAGCTGGCCGCAAAAGCGCAGGATTGCTTCAGGCCCTCTTCTGGTTCTGGGGGGCAGGCTGAGCTTGTGCTTAATTCTTCTTCCTGATGGGAAAATAGAGTGACCCGTGCCTGTCCCAACACCTAGAGCTAGTCTCTCATTGGTTCCCCCTCTTCCCCTTCATCCTCAGGACAAATTGCAAACTGTACGGAACAGGAGGTTAAAGGTGCTGATTCTCCAAAGAGGGAGATGGCTTAAATCGGCTGGAATGGCGAACCCGAGCAAAGGAGATGAGAAATGAGGTACGTTTTAGAAACCTTTCCCGATCACACAGTGTACCATCTTCTGGGTTTCTCATGCATGTTTTCGATGTAGGAAGATGCCCTTGAACCTGGAGATTTGGGAGCCATGGGATGGGTACCATGCAGTATTACTTGAAAGGGTCTGCGTTGGCTCACCCAACCTCACCGAACCTCTCAGCCCCAAGAGTGTCCACCCTTATGTCTCAATCAGCTGTGGGTCTAGATATGGTCAATCCAGGTTGCATCACAGCCCCTGCACGAATTTTGTAAGAATTTCTCTCTCTTTCACTGCCTTTGTTTCACGGGTTTTGAAAAGTAATTTATTTTTATAATGGGGTTTAGCTGCTTTTCACGGCTGTGTTTATGCCGCTTTACACCCCCTTGACTCACTTACAGAGAGATATCAATACATAGGTTTGAAGATTCTTACTAGTCAGATATATTCTTGTGCGTTGAATAGGGGGTGTTGAGTCCAGTTCACTGAAAAAGGAATAGGTCTTGTCTCTTACATATTTGGTTTATGGAACGGTATCTGAGCTAATTTGAAACCCTTGTTTTATGCATCACCCCACCTCACCTTTCCCGTTCAGCAGCCATAGTGTGTTTCCTAAACGTGTGACTCTGTTCTGTTTTGCAATTCAGTTCAAGTGTAGCGGTTTTTACATTCCCTCTATAAGTGATATCTTAGGATAAGTGTCTTTTTCTGTGTGACTTATTTCACTTAGAATCGTCGTACCTAAATCCACTCATCGTGCTGCTACTAGCCTTATGACGTTCATTTCATGGCTGAGTGATATTCCACTGTACATGAGGACCACAACTTCTTTATCCACTTTTCTCTTTCCTAGGATATTTAAGGTGTAATGAAGTGGGGGTTCTTGTCAACAGAGCAGCCCTAAACTTTGGGGTGCCTGTGTCTTGCTGATTTTTAGTTTTCCCAATTTATACGCCCATGAGTGGAAGTGCCCTATGCTCTCCAAGCTGTGTTTCTTAGATGTTTCAAAACACACCGTACACTTCTCCAGAGTGGCTGTTGGCAATTTACATCCCACCCATCAGCGTAGTAAGGCTCCCATTTCTCCATGGCCGGTCCTGCGTTTCTGGTTTGGACACTTTTTTCCGCATGGCCCTTTTGCCCGCTGGGACGCGAGACTTCTTTGGAGTGCTGATTTGCCTTTCCAGGTTGCTTGGTTGGCCAAAAAGGGCGTATGCGTTTTTTCCTGAATATATTCAGGAAAAAACGCATACGCCCTTTTTGGCCAAGGGCATCATTGTCCACGTTTTGCCGCTTTTCATGTGCTTTCAAGGCGATTCGAATCTACCTCCTGAAATCTGTTTCCTGCAATTCTGCCTTGCTTTCAAAGCCTCTTCGTTGCCTTCCCTTAATATATTTGTGGACGAGAGGTATCATTTAAAACTCTGCAGGTTTGTGAATTGCAGGGCCCCTGAGCTCCATTTTTCAACTCGCTTTTTTGGGAGCTGGCCGCAAAAGCGCAGGATTGCTTCAGGCCCTCTTCTGGTTCTGGGGGGCAGGCTGAGCTTGTGCTTAATTCTTCTTCCTGATGGAAAAATAGAGTGACCCGTGCCTGTCCCAACACCTAGAGCTAGTCTCTCATTGGTTCCCCCTCTTCCCCTTCATCCTCAGGACAAATTGCAACCTGTACGGAACAGGAGGTTAAAGGTGCTGATTCTCCAAAGAGGGAGATGGCTAGTAAATCGGCTGGAATGGCGAACCCGAGCAAAGGAGATGAGAAATGAGGTGCGTTTCAGAAACCTTTCCCGATCACACGGTGTACCATCTTCTGGGTTTCTCATGCATGTTTTCGATGTAGGAGGATGCCCTTGAACCTGGAGATTTGGGACCCATGGGATGGGTACCATGCAGTATTACTTGAAAGGGTCTGCGTTGGCTCACCCAACCTCACCGAACCTCTCAGCCCCAAGAGTGTCCACCCTTATGTCTCAATCAGCTGTGGGTCTAGATATGGTCAATCCAGGTTGCATCACAGCCCCTGAACGAATTTTGTAAGAATTTCTCTCTCTTTCACTGCCTTTGTTTCACGGGTTTTGAAAAGTAATTTATTTTTATAATGGGGTTTAGCTGCTTTTCACGGCTGTGTTTATGCCGCTTTACACCCCCTTGACTCACTTACAGAGAGATATCAATACATAGGTTTGAAGATTCTTACTAGTCAGATATATTCTTGTGCGTTGAATAGGGGGTGTTGAGTCCAGTTCACTGAAAAAGGAATAGGTCTTGTCTCTTACATATTTGGTTTATGGAACGGTATCTGAGCTAATTTGAAACCCTTGTTTTATGCATCACCCCACCTCACCTTTCCCGTTCAGCAGCCATAGTGTGTTTCCTAAACGTGTGACTCTGTTCTGTTTTGCAATTCAGTTCAAGTGTAGCGGTTTTTACATTCCCTCTATAAGTGATATCTTAGGATAAGTGTCTTTTTCTGTGTGACTTATTTCACTTAGAATCGTCGTACCTAAATCCACTCATCGTGCTGCTACTAGCCTTATGACGTTCATTTCATGGCTGAGTGATATTCCATTGTACATGAGCACCACGACTTCTTTATCCATTTTTCTCTTTCCTAGGATATTTAAGGTGTAATGAAGTGGGGGTTCTTGTCAACAGAGCAGCCCTAAACTTTGGGGTGCCTGTGTCTTGCTGATTTTTAGTTTTCCCAATTTATACGCCCATGAGTGGAAGTGCCCTATGCTCTCCAAGCTGTGTTTTTTAGATGTTTCAGAACACACCGTACACTTCTCCAGAGAGGCTGTTGGCAATTTACATCCCACCCATCAGCGTAGCAAGGCTCCCATTTCTCCATGGCCGGTCCTGCATTTCTGGTTTGGACACTTTTTTCCGCATGGCCCTTTTGCCCGCTGGGAAGCGAGACTTCTTTGGAGCGCTGATTTGCCTTTCCAGGTTGCTTGGTTGGCCAAAAAGGGCGTATGCGTTTTTTCCTGAATATATTCAGGAAAAAACGCATACGCCCTTTTTGGCCAAGGGCATCATTGTCCACGTTTTGCCACTTTTCATGTGCTTTCAAGGCGATTCGAATCTACCTCCTGAAATCTGTTTCCTGCAATTCCGCCTTGCTTTCAAAGCCTCTTCGTTGCCTTCCCTTAATATATTTGTGGACGAGAGGTATCATTTAAAACTCTGCAGGTTTGTGAATTGCAGGGCCCCTGAGCTCCATTTTTCAAGTCGCTTTTTTGGGAGCTGGCCGCAAAAGCGCAGGATTGCTTCAGGCCCTCTTCTGGTTCTGGGGGGCAGGCTGAGCTTGTGCTTTATTCTTCTTCCTGATGGGAAAATAGAGTGACCTGTGCCTGTCCCAACACCTAGAGCTAGTCTCTCATTGGTTCCCAATCTTCCCGTTCATCCTCAGGACAAATTGCAACCTGTACGGAACAGGAGGTTAAAGGTGCTGATTCTCCAAGGAGGGAGATGGCTAGTAAATCGGCTCGAATGGCGAACCCGAGCAAAGGAGATGAGAAATGAGGTACGTTTTAGAAACCTTTCCCGATCACACAGTGTACCATCTTCTGGGTTTCTCATGCATGTTTTCGATGTAGGAAGATGCCCTTGAACCTGGAGATTTGGGACCCATGGGATGGGTACCATGCAGTATTACTTGAAAGGGTCTGCGTTGGCTCACCCAACCTCACCGAACCTCTCAGCCCCAAGAGTGTCCACCCTTATGTCTCAATCAGCTGTGGGTCTAGATATGGTCAATCCAGGTTGCATCACAGCCCCTGAACGAATTTTGTAAGAATTTCTCTCTCTTTCACTGCCTTTGTTTCACGGGTTTTGAAAAGTAATTTATTTTTATAATGGGGTTTAGCTGCTTTTCACGGCTGTGTTTATGCCGCTTTACACCCCCTTGACTCACTTACAGAGAGATATCAATACATAGGTTTGAAGATTCTTACTAGTCAGATATATTCTTGTGCGTTGAATAGGGGGTGTTGAGTCCAGTTCACTGAAAAAGGAATAGGTCTTGTCTCTTACATATTTGGTTTATGGAACGGTATCTGAGCTAATTTGAAACCCTTGTTTTATGCATCACCCCACCTCACCTTTCCCGTTCAGCAGCCATAGTGTGTTTCCTAAACGTGTGACTCTGTTCTGTTTTGCAATTCAGTTCAAGTGTAGCGGTTTTTACATTCCCTCTATAAGTGATATCTTAGGATAAGTGTCTTTTTCTGTGTGACTTATTTCACTTAGAATCGTCGTACCTAAATCCACTCATCGTGCTGCTACTAGCGTTATGACGTTCATTTCATGGCTGAGTGATATTCCACTGTACATGAGCTCCACAACTTCTTTATCCACTTTTCTCTTTCCTAGGATATTTAAGGTGTAATGAAGTGGGGGTTCTTGTCAACAGAGCAGCCCTAAACTTTGGGGTGCCTGTGTCTTGCTGATGTTTAGTTTTCCCAATTTATACGCCCATGAGTGGAAGTGCCCTATGCTCTCCAAGCTGTGTTTTTTAGATGTTTCAGAACACACCGTACACTTCTCCAGAGTGGCTGTTGGCAATTTACATCCCACCCATCAGCGTAGCAAGGCTCCCATTTCTCCATGGCCGGTCCTGCATTTCTGGTTTGGACACTTTTTTCCGCATGGCCCTTTTGCCCGCTGGGAAGCGAGACTTCTTTGGAGCGCTGATTTGCCTTTCCAGGTTGCTTGGTTGGCCAAAAAGGGCGTATGCGTTTTTTCCTGAATATATTCAGGAAAAAACGCATACGCCCTTTTTGGCCAAGGGCATCATTGTCCACGTTTTGCCACTTTTCATGTGCTTTCAAGGCGATTCGAATCTACCTCCTGAAATCTGTTTCCTGCAATTCCACCTTGCTTTCAAAGCCTCTTCGTTGCCTTCCCTTAATATATTTGTGGACGAGAGGTATCATTTAAAACTCTGCAGGTTTGTGAATTGCAGGGCCCCTGAGCTCCATTTTTCAAGTCGCTTTTTTGGGAGCTGGCCGCAAAAGCGCAGGATTGCTTCAGGCCCTCTTCTGGTTCTGGGGGGCAGGCTGAGCTTGTGCTTTATTCTTCTTCCTGATGGGAAAATAGAGTGACCTGTGCCTGTCCCAACACCTAGAGCTAGTCTCTCATTGGTTCCCAATCTTCCCGTTCATCCTCAGGACAAATTGCAACCTGTACGGAACAGGAGGTTAAAGGTGCTGATTCTCCAAGGAGGGAGATGGCTAGTAAATCGGCTGGAATGGCGAACCCGAGCAAAGGAGATGAGAAATGAGGTACGTTTTAGAAACCTTTCCCGATCACACAGTGTACCATCTTCTGGGTTTCTCATGCATGTTTTCGATGTAGGAAGATGCCCTTGAACCTGGAGATTTGGGACCCATGGGATGGGTACCATGCAGTATTACTTGAAAGGGTCTGCGTTGGCTCACCCAACCTCACCGAACCTCTCAGCCCCAAGAGTGTCCACCCTTATGTCTCAATCAGCTGTGGGTCTAGATATGGTCAATCCAGGTTGCATCACAGCCCCTGAACGAATTTTGTAGGAATTTCTCTCTCTTTCACTGTCTTTGTTTCACGGGTTTTGAAAAGTAATTTATTTTTATAATGGGGTTTAGCAGCTTTTCACGGCTGTGTTTATGCCGCTTTACACCCCCTTGACTCACTTACAGAGAGATATCAATACATAGGTTTGAAGATTCTTACTAGTCAGATATATTCTTGTGCGGTGAATAGGGGGTGTTGAGTCCAGTTCACTGAAAAAGGAGTAGGTCTTGTCTCTTACATATTGGGTTTATGGAACGGTATCTGAGCTAATTTGAAACCCTTGTTTTATGCATCACCCCACCTCACCTTTCCCGTTCAGCAGCCATAGTGTGTTTCCTAAACGTGTGACTCTGTTCTGTTTTGCAATTCAGTTCAAGTGTAGCGGTTTTTACATTCCCTCTATAAGTGATATCTTAGGATAAGTGTCTTTTTCTGTGTGACTTATTTCACTTAGAATCGTCGTACCTAAATCCACTCATCGTGCTGCTACTAGCCTTATGACGTTGATTTCATGGCTGAGTGATATTCCATTGTACATGAGGACCACAACTTCTTTATCCACTTTTCTCTTTCCTAGGATATTTAAGGTGTAATGAAGTGGGGGTTCTTGTCAACAGAGCAGCCCTAAACTTTGGGGTGCCTGTGTCTTGCTGATTTTTAGTTTTCCCAATTTATACGCCCATGAGTGGAAGTGCCCTATGCTCTCCAAGCTGTGTTTCTTAGATGTTTCAGAACACACCGTACACTTCTCCAGAGTGGCTGTTGGCAATTTACATCCCACCCATCAGCGTAGCAAGGCTCCCATTTCTCCATGGCCGGTCCTGCGTTTCTGGTTTGGACACTTTTTTCCGCATGGCCCTTTTGCCCGCTGGGAAGCGAGAATTCTTTGGAGTGCTGATTTGCCTTTCCAGGTTGCTTGGTTGGCCAAAAAGGGCGTATGCGTTTTTTCCTGAATATATTCAGGAAAAAACGCATACGCCCTTTTTGGCCAAGGGCATCATTGTCCACGTTTTGCCGCTTTTCATGTGCTTTCAAGGCGATTCGAATCTACCTCCTGAAATCTGTTTCCTGCAATTCTGCCTTGCTTTCAAAGCCTCTTCGTTGCCTTCCCTTAATATGTTTGTGGACGAGAGGTATCATTTAAAACTCTGCAGGTTTGTGAATTGCAGGGCCCCTGAGCTCCATTTTTCAACTCGCTTTTTTGGGAGCTGGCCGCAAAAGCGCAGGATTGCTTCAGGCCCTCTTCTGGTTCTGGGGGGCAGGCTGAGCTTGTGCTTAATTCTTCTTCCTGATGGAAAAATAGAGTGACCCGTGCCTGTCCCAACACCTAGAGCTAGTCTCTCATTGGTTCCCCCTCTTCCCCTTCATCCTCAGGACAAATTGCAACCTGTACGGAACAGGAGGTTAAAGGTGCTGATTCTCCAAAGAGGGAGATGGCTAGTAAATCGGCTGGAATGGCGAACCCGAGCAAAGGAGATGAGAAATGAGGTGCGTTTCAGAAACCTTTCCCGATCACACGGTGTACCATCTTCTGGGTTTCTCATGCATGTTTTCGATGTAGGAGGATGCCCTTGAACCTGGAGATTTGGGACCCATGGGATGGGTACCATGCAGTATTACTTGAAAGGGTCTGCGTTGGCTCACCCAACCTCACCGAACCTCTCAGCCCCAAGAGTGTCCACCCTTATGTCTCAATCAGCTGTGGGTCTAGATATGGTCAATCCAGGTTGCATCACAGCCCCTGAACGAATTTTGGAAGAATTTCTCTCTCTTTCACTGCCTTTGTTTCACGGGTTTTGAAAAGTAATTTATTTTTATAATGGGGTTTAGCTGCTTTTCACGGCTGTGTTTATGCCGCTTTACACCCCCTTGACTCACTTACAGAGAGATATCAATACATAGGTTTGAAGATTCTTACTAGTCAGATATATTCTTGTGCGTTGAATAGGGGGTGTTGAGTCCAGTTCACTGAAAAAGGAATAGGTCTTGTCTCTTACATATTTGGTTTATGGAACGGTATCGGAGCTAATTTGAAACCCTTGTTTTATGCATCACCCCACCTCACCTTTCCCGTTCAGCAGCCATAGTGTGTTTCCTAAACGTGTGACTCTGTTCTGTTTTGCAATTCAGTTCAAGTGTAGCGGTTTTTACATTCCCTCTATAAGTGATATCTTAGGATAAGTGTCTTTTTCTGTGTGACTTATTTCACTTAGAATCGTCGTACCTAAATCCACTCATCGTGCTGCTACTAGCCTTATGACGTTCATTTCATGGCTGAGTGATATTCCATTGTACATGAGCACCACGACTTCTTTATCCATTTTTCTCTTTCCTAGGATATTTAAGGTGTAATGAAGTGGGGGTTCTTGTCAACAGAGCAGCCCTAAACTTTGGGGTGCCTGTGTCTTGCTGATTTTTAGTTTTCCCAATTTATACGCCCATGAGTGGAAGTGCCCTATGCTCTCCAAGCTGTGTTTTTTAGATGTTTCAGAACACACCGTACACTTCTCCAGAGAGGCTGTTGGCAATTTACATCCCACCCATCAGCGTAGCAAGGCTCCCATTTCTCCATGGCCGGTCCTGCATTTCTGGTTTGGACACTTTTTTCCGCATGGCCCTTTTGCCCGCTGGGAAGCGAGACTTCTTTGGAGCGCTGATTTGCCTTTCCAGGTTGCTTGGTTGGCCAAAAAGGGCGTATGCGTTTTTTCCTGAATATATTCAGGAAAAAACGCATACGCCCTTTTTGGCCAAGGGCATCATTGTCCACGATTTGCCACTTTTCATGTGCTTTCAAGGCGATTCGAATCTACCTCCTGAAATCTGTTTCTTGCAATTCCGACTTGCTTTCAAAGCCTCTTCGTTGCCTTCCCTTAATATATTTGTGGACGAGAGGTATCATTTAAAACTCTGCAGGTTTGTGAATTGCAGGGCCCCTGAGCTCCATTTTTCAAGTCGCTTTTTTGGGAGCTGGCCGCAAAAGCGCAGGATTGCTTCAGGCCCTCTTCTGGTTCTGGGGGGCAGGCTGAGCTTGTGCTTTATTCTTCTTCCTGATGGGAAAATAGAGTGACCTGTGCCTGTCCCAACACCTAGAGCTAGTCTCTCATTGGTTCCCAATCTTCCCGTTCATCCTCAGGACAAATTGCAACCTGTACGGAACAGGAGGTTAAAGGTGCTGATTCTCCAAGGAGGGAGATGGCTAGTAAATCGGCTGGAATGGCGAACCCGAGCAAAGGAGATGAGAAATGAGGTACGTTTTAGAAACCTTTCCCGATCACACAGTGTACCATCTTCTGGGTTTCTCATGCATGTTTTCGATGTAGGAAGATGCCCTTGAACCTGGAGATTTGGGACCCATGGGATGGGTACCATGCAGTATTACTTGAAAGGGTCTGCGTTGGCTCACCCAACCTCACCGAACCTCTCAGCCCCAAGAGTGTCCACCCTTATGTCTCAATCAGCTGTGGGTCTAGATATGGTCAATCCAGGTTGCATCACAGCCCCTGAACGAATTTTGTAAGAATTTCTCTCTCTTTCACTGCCTTTGTTTCACGGGTTTTGAAAAGTAATTTATTTTTATAATGGGGTTTAGCTGCTTTTCACGGCTGTGTTTATGCCGCTTTACACCCCCTTGACTCACTTACAGAGAGATATCAATACATAGGTTTGAAGATTCTTACTAGTCAGATATATTCTTGTGCGTTGAATAGGGGGTGTTGAGTCCAGTTCACTGAAAAAGGAATAGGTCTTGTCTCTTACATATTTGGTTTATGGAACGGTATCTGAGCTAATTTGAAACCCTTGTTTTATGCATCACCCCACCTCACCTTTCCCGTTCAGCAGCCATAGTGTGTTTCCTAAACGTGTGACTCTGTTCTGTTTTGCAATTCAGTTCAAGTGTAGCGGTTTTTACATTCCCTCTATAAGTGATATCTTAGGATAAGTGTCTTTTTCTGTGTGACTTATTTCACTTAGAATCGTCGTACCTAAATCCACTCATCGTGCTGCTACTAGCGTTATGACGTTCATTTCATGGCTGAGTGATATTCCACTGTACATGAGCTCCACAACTTCTTTATCCACTTTTCTCTTTCCTAGGATATTTAAGGTGTAATGAAGTGGGGGTTCTTGTCAACAGAGCAGCCCTAAACTTTGGGGTGCCTGTGTCTTGCTGATGTTTAGTTTTCCCAATTTATACGCCCATGAGTGGAAGTGCCCTATGCTCTCCAAGCTGTGTTTTTTAGATGTTTCAGAACACACCGTACACTTCTCCAGAGTGGCTGTTGGCAATTTACATCCCACCCATCAGCGTAGCAAGGCTCCCATTTCTCCATGGCCGGTCCTGCATTTCTGGTTTGGACACTTTTTTCCGCATGGCCCTTTTGCCCGCTGGGAAGCGAGACTTCTTTGGAGCGCTGATTTGCCTTTCCAGGTTGCTTGGTTGGCCAAAAAGGGCGTATGCGTTTTTTCCTGAATATATTCAGGAAAAAACGCATACGCCCTTTTTGGCCAAGGGCATCATTGTCCACGTTTTGCCACTTTTCATGTGCTTTCAAGGCGATTCGAATCTACCTCCTGAAATCTGTTTCCTGCAATTCCACCTTGCTTTCAAAGCCTCTTCGTTGCCTTCCCTTAATATATTTGTGGACGAGAGGTATCATTTAAAACTCTGCAGGTTTGTGAATTGCAGGGCCCCTGAGCTCCATTTTTCAAGTCGCTTTTTTGGGAGCTGGCCGCAAAAGCGCAGGATTGCTTCAGGCCCTCTTCTGGTTCTGGGGGGCAGGCTGAGCTTGTGCTTTATTCTTCTTCCTGATGGGAAAATAGAGTGACCTGTGCCTGTCCCAACACCTAGAGCTAGTCTCTCATTGGTTCCCAATCTTCCCGTTCATCCTCAGGACAAATTGCAACCTGTACGGAACAGGAGGTTAAAGGTGCTGATTCTCCAAGGAGGGAGATGGCTAGTAAATCGGCTGGAATGGCGAACCCGAGCAAAGGAGATGAGAAATGAGGTACGTTTTAGAAACCTTTCCCGATCACACAGTGTACAATCTTCTGGGTTTCTCATGCATGTTTTCGATGTAGGAAGATGCCCTTGAACCTGGAGATTTGGGACCCATGGGATGGGTACCATGCAGTATTACTTGAAAGGGTCTGCGTTGGCTCACCCAACCTCACCGAACCTCTCAGCCCCAAGAGTGTCCACCCTTATGTCTCAATCAGCTGTGGGTCTAGATATGGTCAATCCAGGTTGCATCACAGCCCCTGAACGAATTTTGTAGGAATTTCTCTCTCTTTCACTGTCTTTGTTTCACGGGTTTTGAAAAGTAATTTATTTTTATAATGGGGTTTAGCAGCTTTTCACGGCTGTGTTTATGCCGCTTTACACCCCCTTGACTCACTTACAGAGAGATATCAATACATAGGTTTGAAGATTCTTACTAGTCAGATATATTCTTGTGCGGTGAATAGGGGGTGTTGAGTCCAGTTCACTGAAAAAGGAGTAGGTCTTGTCTCTTACATATTGGGTTTATGGAACGGTATCTGAGCTAATTTGAAACCCTTGTTTTATGCATCACCCCACCTCACCTTTCCCGTTCAGCAGCCATAGTGTGTTTCCTAAACGTGTGACTCTGTTCTGTTTTGCAATTCAGTTCAAGTGTAGCGGTTTTTACATTCCCTCTATAAGTGATATCTTAGGATAAGTGTCTTTTTCTGTGTGACTTATTTCACTTAGAATCGTCGTACCTAAATCCACTCATCGTGCTGCTACTAGCCTTATGACGTTGATTTCATGGCTGAGTGATATTCCATTGTACATGAGGACCACAACTTCTTTATCCACTTTTCTCTTTCCTAGGATATTTAAGGTGTAATGAAGTGGGGGTTCTTGTCAACAGAGCAGCCCTAAACTTTGGGGTGCCTGTGTCTTGCTGATTTTTAGTTTTCCCAATTTATACGCCCATGAGTGGAAGTGCCCTATGCTCTCCAAGCTGTGTTTCTTAGATGTTTCAGAACACACCGTACACTTCTCCAGAGTGGCTGTTGGCAATTTACATCCCACCCATCAGCGTAGCAAGGCTCCCATTTCTCCATGGCCGGTCCTGCGTTTCTGGTTTGGACACTTTTTTCCGCATGGCCCTTTTGCCCGCTGGGAAGCGAGAATTCTTTGGAGTGCTGATTTGCCTTTCCAGGTTGCTTGGTTGGCCAAAAAGGGCGTATGCGTTTTTTCCTGAATATATTCAGGAAAAAACGCATACGCCCTTTTTGGCCAAGGGCATCATTGTCCACGTTTTGCCGCTTTTCATGTGCTTTCAAGGCGATTCGAATCTACCTCCTGAAATCTGTTTCCTGCAATTCTGCCTTGCTTTCAAAGCCTCTTCGTTGCCTTCCCTTAATATGTTTGTGGACGAGAGGTATCATTTAAAACTCTGCAGGTTTGTGAATTGCAGGGCCCCTGAGCTCCATTTTTCAACTCGCTTTTTTGGGAGCTGGCCGCAAAAGCGCAGGATTGCTTCAGGCCCTCTTCTGGTTCTGGGGGGCAGGCTGAGCTTGTGCTTAATTCTTCTTCCTGATGGAAAAATAGAGTGACCCGTGCCTGTCCCAACACCTAGAGCTAGTCTCTCATTGGTTCCCCCTCTTCCCCTTCATCCTCAGGACAAATTGCAACCTGTACGGAACAGGAGGTTAAAGGTGCTGATTCTCCAAAGAGGGAGATGGCTAGTAAATCGGCTGGAATGGCGAACCCGAGCAAAGGAGATGAGAAATGAGGTGCGTTTCAGAAACCTTTCCCGATCACACGGTGTACCATCTTCTGGGTTTCTCATGCATGTTTTCGATGTAGGAGGATGCCCTTGAACCTGGAGATTTGGGACCCATGGGATGGGTACCATGCAGTATTACTTGAAAGGGTCTGCGTTGGCTCACCCAACCTCACCGAACCTCTCAGCCCCAAGAGTGTCCACCCTTATGTCTCAATCAGCTGTGGGTCTAGATATGGTCAATCCAGGTTGCATCACAGCCCCTGAACGAATTTTGGAAGAATTTCTCTCTCTTTCACTGTCTTTGTTTCACAGGTTTTGAAAAGTAATTTATTTTTATAATGGGGTTTAGCTGCTTTTCACGGCTGTGTTTATGCCGCTTTACACCCCCTTGACTCACTTACAGAGAGATATCAATACATAGGTTTGAGGATTCTTACTAGTCAGATATATTCTTGTGAGGTGAATAGGGAGTGTTGAGTCCTGTTCACTGAAAAAGGAATAGGTCTTGTCTCTTACATATTGGGTTTATGGAACGGTATCGGAGCTAATTTGAAACCCTTGTTTTATGCATCACCCCACCTCACCTTTCCCGTTCAGCAGCCACAGTGTGTTTTCTAAATGTGTGACTCTGTTCTGTTTTGTAATTCAGTTCAAGTGTAGCGGTTTTTACATTCCCTCTCTAAGTGATATCTTAGGATAAGTGTCTTTTTCTGTGTGACTTATTTCACTTAGAATCGTCGTACCTAAATCCACTCATCGTGCTGCTACTAGCCTTATGACGTTGATTTCATGGCTGAGTGATATTCCATTGTACATGAGGACCCCAACTTCTTTATCCATTTTTCTCTTTCCTAGGATATTTAAGTTGTAATGAAGTGGGGGTTCTTGTCAACAGAGCAGCCCTAAACTTTGGGGTGCCTGTGTCTTGCTGATTTTTAGTTTTCCCAATTTATACGCCCATGAGTGGAAGTGCCCTATGCTCTCCAAGCTGTGTTTTTTAGATGTTTCAGGACACACCGTACACTTCTCCCGAGTGGCTGTTGGCAATTTACATCCCACCCATCAGCGTAGCAAGGCTCCCATTTCTCCATGGCCGGTCCTGCATTTCTGCTTTGGACACTTTTTTCCGCATGGCCCTTTTGCCCGCTGGGAAGCGAGACTTCTTTGGAGCGCTGATTGGCCTTTCCAGGTTGCTTGGTTGGCCAAATAGGGCGTATGCGTTTTTTCCTGAATATATTCAGGAAAAAACGCATACGCCCTTTTTGGCCAAGGGCATCATTGTCCACGTTTTGCCGCTTTTCATGTGCTTTCAAGGCGATTCGAATCTACCTCCTGAAATCTGTTTCCTGCAATTCTGCCTTGCTTTCAAAGCCTCTTCGTTGCCTTCCCTTAATATATTTGTGGACGAGAGGTATCATTTAAAACTCTGCAGGTTTGTGAATTGCAGTGCCCCTGAGCTCCATTTTTCAGCTCGCTTTTTTGGGAGCTGGCCGCAAAAGCGCAGGATTGCTTCAGGCCCTCTTCTGGTTCTGGGGGGCAGGCTGAGCTTGTGCTTAATTCTTCTTCCTGATGGGAAAATAGAGTGACCTGTGCCTGTCCCAACACCTAGAGCTAGTCTCTCATTGGTTCCCCCTCTTCCCGTTCATCCTCAGGACAAATTGCAACCTGTACGGAACAGGAGGTTAAAGGTGCTGATTCTCCAAGGAGGGAGATGGCTAGTAAATCGGCTGGAATGGCGAACCCGAGGAAAGGAGATGAGAAATGAGGTGCGTTTTAGAAACCTTTCCCGATCACACAGTGTACCATCTTCTGGGTTTCTCATGCCTGTTTTCGATGTAGGAAGATGCCCTTGAACCTGGAGATTTGGGACCCATGGGATGGGTACCATGCAGTATTACTTGAAAGGGTCTGCGTTGGCTCACCCAACCTCACCGAACCTCTCAGCCCCAAGAGTGTCCACCCTTATGTCTCAATCAGCTGTGGGTCTAGATATGGTCAATCCAGGTTGCATCACAGCCCCTGAACGAATTTTGTAGGAATTTCTCTCTCTTTCACTGTCTTTGTTTCACGGGTTTTGAAAAGTAATTTATTTTTATAATGGGGTTTAGCAGCTTTTCACGGCTGTGTTTATGCCGCTTTACACCCCCTTGACTCACTTACAGAGAGATATCAATACATAGGTTTGAAGATTCTTACTAGTCAGATATATTCTTGTGCGGTGAATAGGGGGTGTTGAGTCCAGTTCACTGAAAAAGGAGTAGGTCTTGTCTCTTACATATTGGGTTTATGGAACGGTATCTGAGCTAATTTGAAACCCTTGTTTTATGCATCACCCCACCTCACCTTTCCCGTTCAGCAGCCATAGTGTGTTTCCTAAACGTGTGACTCTGTTCTGTTTTGCAATTCAGTTCAAGTGTAGCGGTTTTTACATTCCCTCTATAAGTGATATCTTAGGATAAGTGTCTTTTTCTGTGTGACTTATTTCACTTAGAATCGTCGTACCTAAATCCACTCATCGTGCTGCTACTAGCCTTATGACGTTGATTTCATGGCTGAGTGATATTCCATTGTACATGAGGACCACAACTTCTTTATCCACTTTTCTCTTTCCTAGGATATTTAAGGTGTAATGAAGTGGGGGTTCTTGTCAACAGAGCAGCCCTAAACTTTGGGGTGCCTGTGTCTTGCTGATTTTTAGTTTTCCCAATTTATACGCCCATGAGTGGAAGTGCCCTATGCTCTCCAAGCTGTGTTTCTTAGATGTTTCAGAACACACCGTACACTTCTCCAGAGTGGCTGTTGGCAATTTACATCCCACCCATCAGCGTAGCAAGGCTCCCATTTCTCCATGGCCGGTCCTGCGTTTCTGGTTTGGACACTTTTTTCCGCATGGCCCTTTTGCCCGCTGGGAAGCGAGAATTCTTTGGAGTGCTGATTTGCCTTTCCAGGTTGCTTGGTTGGCCAAAAAGGGCGTATGCGTTTTTTCCTGAATATATTCAGGAAAAAACGCATACGCCCTTTTTGGCCAAGGGCATCATTGTCCACGTTTTGCCGCTTTTCATGTGCTTTCAAGGCGATTCGAATCTACCTCCTGAAATCTGTTTCCTGCAATTCTGCCTTGCTTTCAAAGCCTCTTCGTTGCCTTCCCTTAATATGTTTGTGGACGAGAGGTATCATTTAAAACTCTGCAGGTTTGTGAATTGCAGGGCCCCTGAGCTCCATTTTTCAACTCGCTTTTTTGGGAGCTGGCCGCAAAAGCGCAGGATTGCTTCAGGCCCTCTTCTGGTTCTGGGGGGCAGGCTGAGCTTGTGCTTAATTCTTCTTCCTGATGGAAAAATAGAGTGACCCGTGCCTGTCCCAACACCTAGAGCTAGTCTCTCATTGGTTCCCCCTCTTCCCCTTCATCCTCAGGACAAATTGCAACCTGTACGGAACAGGAGGTTAAAGGTGCTGATTCTCCAAAGAGGGAGATGGCTAGTAAATCGGCTGGAATGGCGAACCCGAGCAAAGGAGATGAGAAATGAGGTGCGTTTCAGAAACCTTTCCCGATCACACGGTGTACCATCTTCTGGGTTTCTCATGCATGTTTTCGATGTAGGAGGATGCCCTTGAACCTGGAGATTTGGGACCCATGGGATGGGTACCATGCAGTATTACTTGAAAGGGTCTGCGTTGGCTCACCCAACCTCACCGAACCTCTCAGCCCCAAGAGTGTCCACCCTTATGTCTCAATCAGCTGTGGGTCTAGATATGGTCAATCCAGGTTGCATCACAGCCCCTGAACGAATTTTGGAAGAATTTCTCTCTCTTTCACTGTCTTTGTTTCACAGGTTTTGAAAAGTAATTTATTTTTATAATGGGGTTTAGCTGCTTTTCACGGCTGTGTTTATGCCGCTTTACACCCCCTTGACTCACTTACAGAGAGATATCAATACATAGGTTTGAGGATTCTTACTAGTCAGATATATTCTTGTGAGGTGAATAGGGAGTGTTGAGTCCTGTTCACTGAAAAAGGAATAGGTCTTGTCTCTTACATATTGGGTTTATGGAACGGTATCGGAGCTAATTTGAAACCCTTGTTTTATGCATCACCCCACCTCACCTTTCCCGTTCAGCAGCCACAGTGTGTTTTCTAAATGTGTGACTCTGTTCTGTTTTGTAATTCAGTTCAAGTGTAGCGGTTTTTACATTCCCTCTCTAAGTGATATCTTAGGATAAGTGTCTTTTTCTGTGTGACTTATTTCACTTAGAATCGTCGTACCTAAATCCACTCATCGTGCTGCTACTAGCCTTATGACGTTGATTTCATGGCTGAGTGATATTCCATTGTACATGAGGACCCCAACTTCTTTATCCATTTTTCTCTTTCCTAGGATATTTAAGTTGTAATGAAGTGGGGGTTCTTGTCAACAGAGCAGCCCTAAACTTTGGGGTGCCTGTGTCTTGCTGATTTTTAGTTTTCCCAATTTATACGCCCATGAGTGGAAGTGCCCTATGCTCTCCAAGCTGTGTTTTTTAGATGTTTCAGGACACACCGTACACTTCTCCCGAGTGGCTGTTGGCAATTTACATCCCACCCATCAGCGTAGCAAGGCTCCCATTTCTCCATGGCCGGTCCTGCATTTCTGCTTTGGACACTTTTTTCCGCATGGCCCTTTTGCCCGCTGGGAAGCGAGACTTCTTTGGAGCGCTGATTGGCCTTTCCAGGTTGCTTGGTTGGCCAAATAGGGCGTATGCGTTTTTTCCTGAATATATTCAGGAAAAAACGCATACGCCCTTTTTGGCCAAGGGCATCATTGTCCACGTTTTGCCGCTTTTCATGTGCTTTCAAGGCGATTCGAATCTACCTCCTGAAATCTGTTTCCTGCAATTCTGCCTTGCTTTCAAAGCCTCTTCGTTGCCTTCCCTTAATATATTTGTGGACGAGAGGTATCATTTAAAACTCTGCAGGTTTGTGAATTGCAGTGCCCCTGAGCTCCATTTTTCAGCTCGCTTTTTTGGGAGCTGGCCGCAAAAGCGCAGGATTGCTTCAGGCCCTCTTCTGGTTCTGGGGGGCAGGCTGAGCTTGTGCTTAATTCTTCTTCCTGATGGGAAAATAGAGTGACCTGTGCCTGTCCCAACACCTAGAGCTAGTCTCTCATTGGTTCCCCCTCTTCCCGTTCATCCTCAGGACAAATTGCAACCTGTACGGAACAGGAGGTTAAAGGTGCTGATTCTCCAAGGAGGGAGATGGCTAGTAAATCGGCTGGAATGGCGAACCCGAGGAAAGGAGATGAGAAATGAGGTGCGTTTTAGAAACCTTTCCCGATCACACAGTGTACCATCTTCTGGGTTTCTCATGCCTGTTTTCGATGTAGGAAGATGCCCTTGAACCTGGAGATTTGGGACCCATGGGATGGGTACCATGCAGTATTACTTGAAAGGGTCTGCGTTGGCTCACCCAACCTCACCGAACCTCTCAGCCCCAAGAGTGTCCACCCTTATGTCTCAATCAGCTGTGGGTCTAGATATGGTCAATCCAGGTTGCATCACAGCCCCTGAACGAATTTTGTAGGAATTTCTCTCTCTTTCACTGTCTTTGTTTCACGGGTTTTGAAAAGTAATTTATTTTTATAATGGGGTTTAGCAGCTTTTCACGGCTGTGTTTATGCCGCTTTACACCCCCTTGACTCACTTACAGAGAGATATCAATACATAGGTTTGAAGATTCTTACTAGTCAGATATATTCTTGTGCGGTGAATAGGGGGTGTTGAGTCCAGTTCACTGAAAAAGGAGTAGGTCTTGTCTCTTACATATTGGGTTTATGGAACGGTATCTGAGCTAATTTGAAACCCTTGTTTTATGCATCACCCCACCTCACCTTTCCCGTTCAGCAGCCATAGTGTGTTTCCTAAACGTGTGACTCTGTTCTGTTTTGCAATTCAGTTCAAGTGTAGCGGTTTTTACATTCCCTCTATAAGTGATATCTTAGGATAAGTGTCTTTTTCTGTGTGACTTATTTCACTTAGAATCGTCGTACCTAAATCCACTCATCGTGCTGCTACTAGCCTTATGACGTTGATTTCATGGCTGAGTGATATTCCATTGTACATGAGGACCACAACTTCTTTATCCACTTTTCTCTTTCCTAGGATATTTAAGGTGTAATGAAGTGGGGGTTCTTGTCAACAGAGCAGCCCTAAACTTTGGGGTGCCTGTGTCTTGCTGATTTTTAGTTTTCCCAATTTATACGCCCATGAGTGGAAGTGCCCTATGCTCTCCAAGCTGTGTTTCTTAGATGTTTCAGAACACACCGTACACTTCTCCAGAGTGGCTGTTGGCAATTTACATCCCACCCATCAGCGTAGCAAGGCTCCCATTTCTCCATGGCCGGTCCTGCGTTTCTGGTTTGGACACTTTTTTCCGCATGGCCCTTTTGCCCGCTGGGAAGCGAGAATTCTTTGGAGTGCTGATTTGCCTTTCCAGGTTGCTTGGTTGGCCAAAAAGGGCGTATGCGTTTTTTCCTGAATATATTCAGGAAAAAACGCATACGCCCTTTTTGGCCAAGGGCATCATTGTCCACGTTTTGCCGCTTTTCATGTGCTTTCAAGGCGATTCGAATCTACCTCCTGAAATCTGTTTCCTGCAATTCTGCCTTGCTTTCAAAGCCTCTTCGTTGCCTTCCCTTAATATGTTTGTGGACGAGAGGTATCATTTAAAACTCTGCAGGTTTGTGAATTGCAGGGCCCCTGAGCTCCATTTTTCAACTCGCTTTTTTGGGAGCTGGCCGCAAAAGCGCAGGATTGCTTCAGGCCCTCTTCTGGTTCTGGGGGGCAGGCTGAGCTTGTGCTTAATTCTTCTTCCTGATGGAAAAATAGAGTGACCCGTGCCTGTCCCAACACCTAGAGCTAGTCTCTCATTGGTTCCCCCTCTTCCCCTTCATCCTCAGGACAAATTGCAACCTGTACGGAACAGGAGGTTAAAGGTGCTGATTCTCCAAAGAGGGAGATGGCTAGTAAATCGGCTGGAATGGCGAACCCGAGCAAAGGAGATGAGAAATGAGGTGCGTTTCAGAAACCTTTCCCGATCACACGGTGTACCATCTTCTGGGTTTCTCATGCATGTTTTCGATGTAGGAGGATGCCCTTGAACCTGGAGATTTGGGACCCATGGGATGGGTACCATGCAGTATTACTTGAAAGGGTCTGCGTTGGCTCACCCAACCTCACCGAACCTCTCAGCCCCAAGAGTGTCCACCCTTATGTCTCAATCAGCTGTGGGTCTAGATATGGTCAATCCAGGTTGCATCACAGCCCCTGAACGAATTTTGGAAGAATTTCTCTCTCTTTCACTGTCTTTGTTTCACAGGTTTTGAAAAGTAATTTATTTTTATAATGGGGTTTAGCTGCTTTTCACGGCTGTGTTTATGCCGCTTTACACCCCCTTGACTCACTTACAGAGAGATATCAATACATAGGTTTGAGGATTCTTACTAGTCAGATATATTCTTGTGAGGTGAATAGGGAGTGTTGAGTCCTGTTCACTGAAAAAGGAATAGGTCTTGTCTCTTACATATTGGGTTTATGGAACGGTATCGGAGCTAATTTGAAACCCTTGTTTTATGCATCACCCCACCTCACCTTTCCCGTTCAGCAGCCACAGTGTGTTTTCTAAATGTGTGACTCTGTTCTGTTTTGTAATTCAGTTCAAGTGTAGCGGTTTTTACATTCCCTCTCTAAGTGATATCTTAGGATAAGTGTCTTTTTCTGTGTGACTTATTTCACTTAGAATCGTCGTACCTAAATCCACTCATCGTGCTGCTACTAGCCTTATGACGTTGATTTCATGGCTGAGTGATATTCCATTGTACATGAGGACCCCAACTTCTTTATCCATTTTTCTCTTTCCTAGGATATTTAAGTTGTAATGAAGTGGGGGTTCTTGTCAACAGAGCAGCCCTAAACTTTGGGGTGCCTGTGTCTTGCTGATTTTTAGTTTTCCCAATTTATACGCCCATGAGTGGAAGTGCCCTATGCTCTCCAAGCTGTGTTTTTTAGATGTTTCAGGACACACCGTACACTTCTCCCGAGTGGCTGTTGGCAATTTACATCCCACCCATCAGCGTAGCAAGGCTCCCATTTCTCCATGGCCGGTCCTGCATTTCTGCTTTGGACACTTTTTTCCGCATGGCCCTTTTGCCCGCTGGGAAGCGAGACTTCTTTGGAGCGCTGATTGGCCTTTCCAGGTTGCTTGGTTGGCCAAATAGGGCGTATGCGTTTTTTCCTGAATATATTCAGGAAAAAACGCATACGCCCTTTTTGGCCAAGGGCATCATTGTCCACGTTTTGCCGCTTTTCATGTGCTTTCAAGGCGATTCGAATCTACCTCCTGAAATCTGTTTCCTGCAATTCTGCCTTGCTTTCAAAGCCTCTTCGTTGCCTTCCCTTAATATATTTGTGGACGAGAGGTATCATTTAAAACTCTGCAGGTTTGTGAATTGCAGTGCCCCTGAGCTCCATTTTTCAGCTCGCTTTTTTGGGAGCTGGCCGCAAAAGCGCAGGATTGCTTCAGGCCCTCTTCTGGTTCTGGGGGGCAGGCTGAGCTTGTGCTTAATTCTTCTTCCTGATGGGAAAATAGAGTGACCTGTGCCTGTCCCAACACCTAGAGCTAGTCTCTCATTGGTTCCCCCTCTTCCCGTTCATCCTCAGGACAAATTGCAACCTGTACGGAACAGGAGGTTAAAGGTGCTGATTCTCCAAGGAGGGAGATGGCTAGTAAATCGGCTGGAATGGCGAACCCGAGGAAAGGAGATGAGAAATGAGGTGCGTTTTAGAAACCTTTCCCGATCACACAGTGTACCATCTTCTGGGTTTCTCATGCCTGTTTTCGATGTAGGAAGATGCCCTTGAACCTGGAGATTTGGGACCCATGGGATGGGTACCATGCAGTATTACTTGAAAGGGTCTGCGTTGGCTCACCCAACCTCACCGAACCTCTCAGCCCCAAGAGTGTCCACCCTTATGTCTCAATCAGCTGTGGGTCTAGATATGGTCAATCCAGGTTGCATCACAGCCCCTGAACGAATTTTGGAAGAATTTCTCTCTCTTTCACTGTCTTTGTTTCACGGGTTTTGAAAAGTAATTTATTTTTATAATGGGGTTTAGCTGCTTTTCACGGCTGTGTTTATGCCGCTTTACACCCCCTTGACTCACTTACAGAGAGATATCAATACATAGGTTTGAAGATTCTTACTAGTCAGATATATTCTTGTGCGGTGAATAGGGGGTGTTGAGTCCAGTTCACTGAAAAAGGAATAGGTCTTGTCTCTTACATATTGGGTTTATGGAACGGTATCGGAGCTAATTTGAAACCCTTGTTTTATGCATCACCCCTCCTCAACTTTCCCGTTCAGCATCCATAGTGTGTTTCCTAAACGTGTGACTCTGTTCTGTTTTGCAATTCAGTTCAAGTGTAGCGGTTTTTACATTCCCTCTATAAGTGATATCTTAGGATAAGTGTCTTTTTCTGTGTGACTTATTTCACTTAGAATCGTCGTACCTAAATCCACTCATCGTGCTGCTACTAGCCTTATGACGTTGATTTCATGGCTGAGTGATATTCCATTGTACATGAGGACCCCAACTTCTTTATCCATTTTTCTCTTTCCTAGGATATTTAAGGTGTAATGAAGTGGGGGTTCTTGTCAACAGAGCAGCCCTAAACTTTGGGGTGCCTGTGTCTTGCTGATTTTTAGTTTTCCCAATTTATACGCCCATGAGTGGAAGTGCCCTATGCTCTCCAAGCTGTGTTTTTTAGATGTTTCAGGACACACCGTACACTTCTCCCGAGTGGCTGTTGGCAATTTACATCCCACCCATCAGCGTAGCAAGGCTCCCATTTCTCCATGGCCGGTCCTGCATTTCTGCTTTGGACACTTTTTTCCGCATGGCCCTTTTGCCCGCTGGGAAGCGAGACTTCTTTGGAGCGCTGATTGGCCTTTCCAGGTTGCTTGGTTGGCCAAAAAGGGCGTATGCGTTTTTTCCTGAATATATTCAGGAAAAAACGCATACGCCCTTTTTGGCCAAGGGCATCATTGTCCACGTTTTGCCGCTTTTCATGTGCTTTCAAGGCGATTCGAATCTACCTCCTGAAATCTGTTTCCTGCAATTCTGCCTTGCTTTCAAAGCCTCTTCGTTGCCTTCCCTTAATATATTTGTGGACGAGAGGTATCATTTAAAACTCTGCAGGTTTGTGAATTGCAGTGCCCCTGAGCTCCATTTTTCAGCTCGCTTTTTTGGGAGCTGGCCGCAAAAGCGCAGGATTGCTTCAGGCCCTCTTCTGGTTCTGGGGGGCAGGCTGAGCTTGTGCTTAATTCTTCTTCCTGATGGGAAAATAGAGTGACCTGTGCCTGTCCCAACACCTAGAGCTAGTCTCTCATTGGTTCCCCCTCTTCCCGTTCATCCTCAGGACAAATTGCAACCTGTACGGAACAGGAGTTTAAAGGTGCTGATTCTCCAAGGAGGGAGATGGCTAGTAAATCGGCTGGAATGGCGAACCCGAGCCAAGGAGTTGAGAAATGAGGTGCGTTTTAGAAACCTTTCCCGATCACACAGTGTACCATCTTCTGGGTTTCTCATGCCTGTTTTCGATGTAGGAAGATGCCCTTGAACCTGGAGATTTGGGACCCATGGGATGGGTACCATGCAGTATTACTTGAAAGGGTCTGCGTTGGCTCACCCAACCTCACCGAACCTCTCAGCCCCAAGAGTGTCCACCCTTATGTCTCAATCAGCTGTGGGTCTAGATATGGTCAATCCAGGTTGCATCACAGCCCCTGAACGAATTTTGGAAGAATTTCTCTCTCTTTCACTGTCTTTGTTTCACGGGTTTTGAAAAGTAATTTATTTTTATAATGGGGTTTAGCTGCTTTTCACGGCTGTGTTTATGCCGCTTTACACCCCCTTGACTCACTTACAGAGAGATATCAATACATAGGTTTGAAGATTCTTACTAGTCAGATATATTCTTGTGCGGTGAATAGGGGGTGTTGAGTCCAGTTCACTGAAAAAGGAATAGGTCTTGTCTCTTACATATTGGGTTTATGGAACGGTATCGGAGCTAATTTGAAACCCTTGTTTTATGCATCACCCCTCCTCACCTTTCCCGTTCAGCAGCCATAGTGTGTTTCCTAAACGTGTGACTCTGTTCTGTTTTGCAATTCAGTTCAAGTGTAGCGGTTTTTACATTCCCTCTATAAGTGATATCTTAGGATAAGTGTCTTTTTCTGTGTGACTTATTTCACTTAGAATCGTCGTACCTAAATCCACTCACCGTGCTGCTACTAGCCTTATGACGTTGATTTCATGGCTGAGTGATATTCCATTGTACATGAGGACCCCAACTTCTTTATCCATTTTTCTCTTTCCTAGGATATTTAAGGTGTAATGAAGTGGGGGTTCTTGTCAACAGAGCAGCCCTAAACTTTGGGGTGCCTGTGTCTTGCTGATTTTTAGTTTTCCCAATTTATACGCCCATGAGTGGAAGTGCCCTATGCTCTCCAAGCTGTGTTTTTTAGATGTTTCAGGACACACCGTACACTTCTCCCGAGTGGCTGTTGGCAATTTACATCCCACCCATCAGCGTAGCAAGGCTCCCATTTCTCCATGGCCGGTCCTGCATTTCTGCTTTGGACACTTTTTTCCGCATGGCCCTTTTGCCCGCTGGGAAGCGAGACTTCTTTGGAGCGCTGATTGGCCTTTCCAGGTTGCTTGGTTGGCCAAAAAGGGCGTATGCGTTTTTTCCTGAATATATTCAGGAAAAAATGCATACGCCCTTTTTGGCCAAGGGCATCATTGTCCACGTTTTGCCGCTTTTCATGTGCTTTCAAGGCGATTCGAATCTACCTCCTGAAATCTGTTTCCTGCAATTCTGCCTTGCTTTCAAAGCCTCTTCGTTGCCTTCCCTTAATATATTTGTGGACGAGAGGTATCATTTAAAACTCTGCAGGTTTGTGAATTGCAGTGCCCCTGAGCTCCATTTTTCAGCTCGCTTTTTTGGGAGCTGGCCGCAAAAGCGCAGGATTGCTTCAGGCCCTCTTCTGGTTCTGGGGGGCAGGCTGAGCTTGTGCTTAATTCTTCTTCCTGATGGGAAAATAGAGTGACCTGTGCCTGTCCCAACACCTAGAGCTAGTCTCTCATTGGTTCCCCCTCTTCCCGTTCATCCTCAGGACAAATTGCAACCTGTACGGAACAGGAGGTTAAAGGTGCTGATTCTCCAAGGAGGGAGATGGCTAGTAAAGTGGCTGGAATGGCGAACCTGAGCAAAAGGAGATGAGAAATGAGGTGCGTTTTAGAAATCTTTCCCGATCACACGGTGTACCATCTTCTGGGTTTCTCATGCCTGTTTTCGATGTAGGAAGATGCCCTTGAACCTGGAGATTTGGGACCCATAGGATGGGTACCATGCAGTATTACTTGAAAGGGTCTGCGTTGGCTCACCCAACCTCACCGAACCTCTCAGCCCCAAGAGTGTCCACCCTTATGTCTCAATCAGCTGTGGGTCTAGATATGGTCAATCCAGGTTGCATCACAGCCCCTGAACGAATTTTGGAAGAATTTCTCTCTCTTTCACTGTCTTTGTTTCACGGGTTTTGAAAAGTAATTTATTTTTATAATGGGGTTTAGCTGCTTTTCACGGCTGTGTTTATGCCGCTTTACACCCCCTTGACTCACTTACAGAGAGATATCAATACATAGGTTTGAGGATTCTTACTAGTCAGATATATTCTTGTGCGGTGAATAGGGGGTGTTGAGTCCAGTTCACTGAAAAAGGAATAGGTCTTGTCTCTTACATATTGGGTTTATGGAACGGTATCGGAGCTAATTTGAAACCCTTGTTTTATGCATCACCCCACCTCACCTTTCCCGTTCAGCAGCCATAGTGTGTTTCCTAAACGTGTGACTCTGTTCTGTTTTGCAATTCAGTTCAAGTGTAGCGGTTTTTACATTCCCTCTATAAGTGATATCTTAGGATAAGTGTCTTTTTCTGTGTGACTTATTTCACTTAGAATCGTCGTACCTAAATCCACTCATCGTGCTGCTACTAGCCTTATGACGTTTATTTCATGGCTGAGTGATATTCCATTGTACATGAGGACCCCAACTTCTTTATCCATTTTTCTCTTTCCTAGGATATTTAAGGTGTAATGAAGTGGGGGTTCTTGTCAACAGAGCAGCCCTAAACTTTGGGGTGCCTGTGTCTTGCTGATTTTTAGTTTTCCCAATTTATACGCCCATGAGTGGAAGTGCCCTATGCTCTCCAAGCTGTGTTTTTTAGATGTTTCAGGACACACCGTACACTTCTCCAGAGTGGCTTTTGGCAATTTACATCCCGCCCATCAGCGTAGCAAGGCTCCCATTTCTCCATGGCCGGTCCTGCATTTCTGCTTTGGACACTTTTTTCCGCATGGCCCTTTTGCCCGCTGGGAAGCGAGACTTCTTTGGAGCGCTGATTGGCCTTTCCAGGTTGCTTGGTTGGCCAAAAAGGGCGTATGCGTTTTTTCCTGAATATATTCAGGAAAAAACGCATACGCCCTTTTTGGCCAAGGGCATCATTGTCCACGTTTTGCCGCTTTTCATGTGCTTTCAAGGCGATTCGAATCTACCTCCTGAAATCTGTTTCCTGCAATTCTGCCTTGCTTTCAAAGCCTCTTCGTTGCCTTCCCTTAATATATTTGTGGACGAGAGGTATCATTTAAAACTCTGCAGGTTTGTGAATTGCAGTGCCCCTGAGCTCCATTTTTCAGCTCGCTTTTTTGGGAGCTGGCCGCAAAAGCGCAGGATTGCTTCAGGCCCTCTTCTGGTTCTGGGGGGCAGGCTGAGCTTGTGCTTAATTCTTCTTCCTGATGGGAAAATAGAGTGACCTGTGCCTGTCCCAACACCTAGAGCTAGTCTCTCATTGGTTCCCCCTCTTCCCGTTCATCCTCAGGACAAATTGCAACCTGTACGGAACAGGAGGTTAAAGGTGCTGATTCTCCAAGGAGGGAGATGGCTAGTAAAGTGGCTGGAATGGCGAACCTGAGCAAAAGGAGATGAGAAATGAGGTGCGTTTTAGAAATCTTTCCCGATCACACGGTGTACCATCTTCTGGGTTTCTCATGCCTGTTTTCGATGTAGGAAGATGCCCTTGAACCTGGAGATTTGGGACCCATAAGATGGGTACCATGCAGTATTACTTGAAAGGGTCTGCGTTGGCTCACCCAACCTCACCGAACCTCTCAGCCCCAAGAGTGTCCACCCTTATGTCTCAATCAGCTGTGGGTCTAGATATGGTCAATCCAGGTTGCATCACAGCCCCTGAACGAATTTTGGAAGAATTTCTCTCTCTTTCACTGTCTTTGTTTCACGGGTTTTGAAAAGTAATTTATTTTTATAATGGGGTTTAGCTGCTTTTCACGGCTGTGTTTATGCCGCTTTACACCCCCTTGACTCACTTACAGAGAGATATCAATACATAGGTTTGAGGATTCTTACTAGTCAGATATATTCTTGTGCGGTGAATAGGGGGTGTTGAGTCCAGTTCACTGAAAAAGGAATAGGTCTTGTCTCTTACATATTGGGTTTATGGAACGGTATCGGAGCTAATTTGAAACCCTTGTTTTATGCATCACCCCACCTCACCTTTCCCGTTCAGCAGCCATAGTGTGTTTCCTAAACGTGTGACTCTGTTCTGTTTTGCAATTCAGTTCAAGTGTAGCGGTTTTTACATTCCCTCTCTAAGTGATATCTTAGGATAAGTGTCTTTTTCTGTGTGACTTATTTCACTTAGAATCGTCGTACCTAAATCCACTCATCGTGCTGCTACTAGCCTTATGACGTTGATTTCATGGCTGAGTGATATTCCATTGTACATGAGGACCCCAACTTCTTTATCCATTTTTCTCTTTCCTAGGATATTTAAGGTGTAATGAAGTGGGGGTTCTTGTCAACAGAGCAGCCCTAAACTTTGGGGTGCCTGTGTCTTGCTGATTTTTAGTATTCCCAATTTATACGCCCATGAGTGGAAGTGCCCTATGCTCTCCAAGCTGTGTTTTTTAGATGTTTCAGGACACACCGTACACTTCTCCAGAGTGGCTTTTGGCAATTTACATCCCGCCCATCAGCGTAGCAAGGCTCCCATTTCTCCATGGCCGGTCCTGCATTTCTGCTTTGGACACTTTTTTCCGCATGGCCCTTTTGCCCGCTGGGAAGCGAGACTTCTTTGGAGCGCTGATTGGCCTTTCCAGGTTGCTTGGTTGGCCAAAAAGGGCGTATGCGTTTTTTCCTGAATATATTCAGGAAAAAACGCATACGCCCTTTTTGGCCAAGGGCATCATTGTCCACGTTTTGCCGCTTTTCATGTGCTTTCAAGGCGATTCGAATCTACCTCCTGAAATCTGTTTCCTGCAATTCTGCCTTGCTTTCAAAGCCTCTTCGTTGCCTTCCCTTAATATATTTGTGGACGAGAGGTATCATTTAAAACTCTGCAGGTTTGTGAATTGCAGTGCCCCTGAGCTCCATTTTTCAGCTCGCTTTTTTGGGAGCTGGCCGCAAAAGCGCAGGATTGCTTCAGGCCCTCTTCTGGTTCTGGGGGGCAGGCTGAGCTTGTGCTTAATTCTTCTTCCTGATGGGAAAATAGAGTGACCTGTGCCTGTCCCAACACCTAGAGCTAGTCTCTCATTGGTTCCCCCTCTTCCCGTTCATCCTCAGGACAAATTGCAACCTGTACGGAACAGGAGGTTAAAGGTGCTGATTCTCCAAGGAGGGAGATGGCTAGTAAAGTGGCTGGAATGGCGAACCTGAGCAAAAGGAGATGAGAAATGAGGTGCGTTTTAGAAATCTTTCCCGATCACACGGTGTACCATCTTCTGGGTTTCTCATGCCTGTTTTCGATGTAGGAAGATGCCCTTGAACCTGGAGATTTGGGACCCATAGGATGGGTACCATGCAGTATTACTTGAAAGGGTCTGCGTTGGCTCACCCAACCTCACCGAACCTCTCAGCCCCAAGAGTGTCCACCCTTATGTCTCAATCAGCTGTGGGTCTAGATATGGTCAATCCAGGTTGCATCACAGCCCCTGAACGAATTTTGGAAGAATTTCTCTCTCTTTCACTGTCTTTGTTTCACGGGTTTTGAAAAGTAATTTATTTTTATAATGGGGTTTAGCTGCTTTTCACGGCTGTGTTTATGCCGCTTTACACCCCCTTGACTCACTTACAGAGAGATATCAATACATAGGTTTGAGGATTCTTACTAGTCAGATATATTCTTGTGCGGTGAATAGGGGGTGTTGAGTCCAGTTCACTGAAAAAGGAATAGGTCTTGTCTCTTACATATTGGGTTTATGGAACGGTATCGGAGCTAATTTGAAACCCTTGTTTTATGCATCACCCCACCTCACCTTTCCCGTTCAGCAGCCATAGTGTGTTTCCTAAACGTGTGACTCTGTTCTGTTTTGCAATTCAGTTCAAGTGTAGCGGTTTTTACATTCCCTCTCTAAGTGATATCTTAGGATAAGTGTCTTTTTCTGTGTGACTTATTTCACTTAGAATCGTCGTACCTAAATCCACTCATCGTGCTGCTACTAGCCTTATGACGTTGATTTCATGGCTGAGTGATATTCCATTGTACATGAGGACCCCAACTTCTTTATCCATTTTTCTCTTTCCTAGGATATTTAAGGTGTAATGAAGTGGGGGTTCTTGTCAACAGAGCAGCCCTAAACTTTGGGGTGCCTGTGTCTTGCTGATTTTTAGTTTTCCCAATTTATACGCCCATGAGTGGAAGTGCCCTATGCTCTCCAAGCTGTGTTTTTTAGATGTTTCAGGACACACCGTACACTTCTCCAGAGTGGCTGTTGGCAATTTACATCCCGCCCATCAGCGTAGCAAGGCTCCCATTTCTCCATGGCCGGTCCTGCATTTCTGCTTTGGACACTTTTTTCCGCATGGCCCTTTTGCCCGCTGGGAAGCGAGACTTCTTTGGAGCGCTGATTGGCCTTTCCAGGTTGCTTGGTTGGCCAAAAAGGGCGTATGCGTTTTTTCCTGAATATATTCAGGAAAAAACGCATACGCCCTTTTTGGCCAAGGGCATCATTGTCCACGTTTTGCCGCTTTTCATGTGCTTTCAAGGCGATTCGAATCTACCTCCTGAAATCTGTTTCCTGCAATTCTGCCTTGCTTTCAAAGCCTCTTCGTTGCCTTCCCTTAATATATTTGTGGACGAGAGGTATCATTTAAAACTCTGCAGGTTTGTGAATTGCAGTGCCCCTGAGCTCCAATTTTCAGCTCGCTTTTTTGGGAGCTGGCCGCAAAAGCGCAGGATTGCTTCAGGCCCTCTTCTGGTTCTGGGGGGCAGGCTGAGCTTGTGCTTAATTCTTCTTCCTGATGGGAAAATAGAGTGACCTGTGCCTGTCCCAAAACCTAGAGCTAGTCTCTCATTGGTTCCCCCTCTTCCCGTTCATCCTCAGGACAAATTGCAACCTGTACGGAACAGGAGGTTAAAGGTGCTGATTCTCCAAGGAGGGAGATGGCTAGTAAAGTGGCTGGAATGGCGAACCTGAGCAAAAGGAGATGAGAAATGAGGTGCGTTTTAGAAATCTTTCCCGATCACACGGTGTACCATCTTCTGGGTTTCTCATGCCTGTTTTCGATGTAGGAAGATGCCCTTGAACCTGGAGATTTGGGACCCATAGGATGGGTACCATGCAGTATTACTTGAAAGGGTCTGCGTTGGCTCACCCAACCTCACCGAACCTCTCAGCCCCAAGAGTGTCCACCCTTATGTCTCAATCAGCTGTGGGTCTAGATATGGTCAATCCAGGTTGCATCCCAGCCCCTGAACGAATTTTGGAAGAATTTCTCTCTCTTTCACTGTCTTTGTTTCACGGGTTTTGAAAAGTAATTTATTTTTATAATGGGGTTTAGCTGCTTTTCACGGCTGTGTTTATGCCGCTTTACACCCCCTTGACTCAGTTACAGAGAGATATCAATACATAGGTTTGAGGATTCTTACTAGTCAGATATATTCTTGTGCGGTGAATAGGGGGTGTTGAGTCCAGTTCACTGAAAAAGGAATAGGTCTTGTCTCTTACATATTGGGTTTATGGAACGGTATCGGAGCTAATTTGAAACCCTTGTTTTATGCATCACCCCACCTCACCTTTCCCGTTCAGCAGCCATAGTGTGTTTCCTAAACGTGTGACTCTGTTCTGTTTTGCAATTCAGTTCAAGTGTAGCGGTTTTTACATTCCCTCTATAAGTGATATCTTAGGATAAGTGTCTTTTTCTGTGTGACTTATTTCACTTAGAATCGTCGTACCTAAATCCACTCATCGTGCTGCTACTAGCCTTATGACGTTGATTTCATGGCTGAGTGATATTCCATTGTACATGAGGACCCCAACTTCGTTATCCATTTTTCTCTTTCCTAGGATATTTAAGGTGTAATGAAGTGGGGGTTCTTGTCAACAGAGCAGCCCTAAACTTTGGGGTGCCTGTGTCTTGCTGATTTTTAGTTTTCCCAATTTATACGCCCATGAGTGGAAGTGCCCTATGCTCTCCAAGCTGTGTTTTTTAGATGTTTCAGGACACACCGTACACTTCTCCCGAGTGGCTGTTGGCAATTTACATCCCGCCCATCAGCGTAGCAAGGCTCCCATTTCTCCATGGCCGGTCCTGCATTTCTGCTTTGGACACTTTTTTCCGCATGGCCCTTTTGCCCGCTGGGAAGCGAGACTTCTTTGGAGCACTGATTGTCCTTTCCAGGTTGCTTGGTTGGCCAAAAAGGGCGTATGCGTTTTTTCCTGAATATATTCAGGAAAAAACGCATACGCCCTTTTTGGCCAAGGGCATCATTGTCCACGTTTTGCCGCTTTTCATGTGCTTTCAAGGCGATTCGAATCTACCTCCTGAAATCTGTTTCCTGCAATTCTGCCTTGCTTTCAAAGCCTCTTCGTTGCCTTCCCTTAATATATTTGTGGACGCGAAGTATCATTTAAAACTCTGCAGGTTTGTGAATTGCAGTGCCCCTGAGCTCCATTTTTCAGCTCGCTTTTTTGGGAGCTGGCCGCAAAAGCGCAGGATTGCTTCAGGCCCTCTTCTGGTTCTGGGGGGCAGGCTGAGCTTGTGCTTAATTCTTCTTCCTGATGGGAAAATAGAGTGACCTGTGCCTGTCCCAACACCTAGAGCTAGTCTCTCATTGGTTCCCCCTCTTCCCGTTCATCCTCAGGACAAATTGCAACCTGTACGGAACAGGAGGTTAAAGGTGCTGATTCTCCAAGGAGGGAAATGGCTAGTAAATCGGCTGGAAGGGCGAACCCGAGCAAAGGAGATGAGAAATGAGGTGCATTTTAGAAACCTTTCCCGATCACACGGTGTACCATCTTCTGGGTTTCTCATGCCTGTTTTCGATGTAGGAAGATGCCCTTGAACCTGGAGATTTGGGACCCATGGGATGGGTACCATGCAGTATTACTTGAAAGGGTCTGCGTTGGCTCACCCAACCTCACCGAACCTCTCAGCCCCAAGAGTGTCCACCCTTATGTCTCAATCAGCTGTGGGTCTAGATATGGTCAATCCAGGTTGCATCACAGCCCCTGAACGAATTTTGGAAGAATTTCTCTCTCTTTCACTGTCTTTGTTTCACGGGTTTTGAAAAGTAATTTATTTTTATAATGGGGTTTAGCTGCTTTTCACGGCTGTGTTTATGCCGCTTTACACCCCCTTGACTCACTTACAGAGAGATATCAATACATAGGTTTGAAGATTCTTACTAGTCAGATATATTCTTGTGCGGTGAATAGGTGGTGTTGAGTCCAGTTCACTGAAAAAGGAATAGGTCTTGTCTCTTACATATTGGGTTTATGGAACGGTATCGGAGCTAATTTGAAACCCTTGTTTTATGCATCACCCCACCTCACCTTTCCCGTTCAGCAGCCATAGTGTGTTTCCTAAACGTGTGACTCTGTTCTGTTTTGCAATTCAGTTCAAGTGTAGCGGTTTTTACATTCCCTCTATAAGTGATATCTTAGGATAAGTGTCTTTTTCTGTGTGACTTATTTCACTTAGAATCGTCGTACCTAAATCCACTCATCGTGCTGCCACTAGCCTTATGACGTTGATTTCATGGCTGAGTGATATTCCATTGTACATGAGGACCCCAACTTCTTTATCCATTTTTCTCTTTCCTAGGATATTTAAGGTGTAATGAAGTGGGGGTTCTTGTCAACAGAGCAGCCCTAAACTTTGGGGTGCCTGTGTCTTGCTGATTTTTAGTTTTCCCAATTTATACGCCCATGAGTGGAAGTGCCCTATGCTCTCCAAGCTGTGTTTTTTAGATGTTTCAGGACACACCGTACACTTCTCCCGAGTGGCTGTTGGCAATTTACATCCCACCCATCAGCGTAGCAAGGCTCCCATTTCTCCATGGCCGGTCCTGCATTTCTGCTTTGGACACTTTTTTCCGCATGGCCCTTTTGCCCGCTGGGAAGCGAGACTTCTTTGGAGCGCTGATTGGCCTTTCCAGGTTGCTTGGTTGGCCAAAAAGGGCGTATGCGTTTTTTCCTGAATATATTCAGGAAAAAACGCATACGCCCTTTTTGGCCAAGGGCATCATTGTCCACGTTTTGCCGCTTTTCATGTGCTTTCAAGGCGATTCGAATCTACCTCCTGAAATCTGTTTCCTGCAATTCTGCCTTGCTTTCAAAGCCTCTTCGTTGCCTTCCCTTAATATATTTGTGGACGAGAGGTATCATTTAAAACTCTGCAGGTTTGTGAATTGCAGTGCCCCTGAGCTCCATTTTTCAGCTCGCTTTTTTGGGAGCTGGCCGCAAAAGCGCAGGATTGCTTCAGGCCCTCTTCTGGTTCTGGGGGGCAGGCTGAGCTTGTGCTTAATTCTTCTTCCTGATGGGAAAATAGAGTGACCTGTGCCTGTCCCAACACCTAGAGCTAGTCTCTCATTGGTTCCCCCTCTTCCCGTTCATCCTCAGGACAAATTGCAACCTGTACGGAACAGGAGGTTAAAGGTGCTGATTCTCCAAGGAGGGAGATGGCTAGTAAAGTGGCTGGAATGGCGAACCTGAGCAAAAGGAGATGAGAAATGAGGTGCGTTTTAGAAATCTTTCCCGATCACACGGTGTACCATCTTCTGGGTTTCTCATGCCTGTTTTCGATGTAGGAAGATGCCCTTGAACCTGGAGATTTGGGACCCATAGGATGGGTACCATGCAGTATTACTTGAAAGGGTCTGCGTTGGCTCACCCAACCTCACCGAACCTCTCAGCCCCAAGAGTGTCCACCCTTATGTCTCAATCAGCTGTGGGTCTAGATATGGTCAATCCAGGTTGCATCACAGCCCCTGAACGAATTTTGGAAGAATTTCTCTCTCTTTCACTGTCTTTGTTTCACGGGTTTTGAAAAGTAATTTATTTTTATAATGGGGTTTAGCTGCTTTTCACGGCTGTGTTTATGCCGCTTTACACCCCCTTGACTCACTTACAGAGAGATATCAATACATAGGTTTGAAGATTCTTACTAGTCAGATATATTCTTGTGCGGTGAATAGGGGGTGTTGAGTCCAGTTCACTGAAAAAGGAATAGGTCTTGTCTCTTACATATTGGGTTTATGGAACGGTATCGGAGCTAATTTGAAACCCTTGTTTTATGCATCACCCCACCTCACCTTTCCCGTTCAGCAGCCATAGTGTGTTTCCTAAACGTGTGATTCTGTTCTGTTTTGCAATTCAGTTCAAGTGTAGTGGTTTTTACATTCCCTCTCTAAGTGATATCTTAGGATAAGTGTCTTTTTCTGTGTGACTTATTTCACTTAGAATCGTCGTACCTAAATCCACTCATCGTGCTGCTACTAGCCTTATGACGTTGATTTCATGGCTGAGTGATATTCCATTGTACATGAGGACCACAACTTCTTTATCCATTTTTCTCTTTCCTAGGATATTTAAGGTGTAATGAAGTGGGGGTTCTTGTCAACAGAGCAGCCCTAAAGTTTGGGGTGCCTGTGTCTTGCTGATTTTTAGTTTTCCCAATTTATACGCCCATGAGTGGAAGTGCCCTATGTTCTCCAAGCTGTGTTTTTTAGATGTTTCAGAACACACCACACACTTCTCCAGAGTGGCTGTTGGCAATTTACATCCCACCCATCAGCGTAGCAAGGCTCCCATTTCTCCCTGGCCGGTCCTGCATTTCTGGTTTGGACACTTTTTTCCGCATGGCCCTTTTGCCCGCTGGGAAGCCAGACTTCTTTGGAGCGCTGATTTGCCTTTCCAGGTTGCTTGGTTGGCCAAAAAGGGCGTATGCGTTTTTTCCTGAATATATTCAGGAAAAAACGCATACGCCCTTTTTGGCCAAGGGCATCATTGTCCACGTTTTGCCGCTTTTCATGTGCTTTCAAGGCGATTCGAATCTACCTCCTGAAATCTGTTTCCTGCAATTCTGCCTTGCTTTCAAAGCCTCTTCGTTGCCTTCCCTTAATATATTTGTGGATGAGAGGTATCATTTAAAACTCTGCAGCTTTGTGAATTGCAGTGCCCCTGAGCTCCATTTATCAACTCGTTTTTTGGGAGCTGGCCGCAAAAGCGCAGGATTGCTTCAGGCCCTCTTCTGGTTCTGGGGGGCAGGCTGAGCTAGTGCTTAATTCTTCTTCCTGATGGGAAAATAGAGTGACCTGTGCCTGTCCCAACACCTAGAGCTAGTCTCTCATTGGTTCCCCCTCTTCCTGTTCATCCTCAAGACAAATTGCAACCTGTACTGAACAGGAGGTTAAAGGTGCTGATTCTCCAAGGAGGGAGATGGCTAGTAAAGTGGCTGGAATGGCCAACCTGAGCAAAAGGAGATGAGAAATGAGGTGCGTTTTAGAAACCTTTCCCGATCACACGGTGTACCATCTTCTGGGTTTCTCATGCCTGTTTTCGATGTAGGAAGATGCCCTTGAACCTGGAGATTTGGGACCAATGGGATGGGTACCATGCAGTATTACTTGAAAGGGTCTGCGTTGGCTCACCCATCCTCACTGAACCTCTCAGCCCCAAGAGTGTCCACCCTTATGTCTCAATCAGCTGTGGGTCTAGATATGGTCAATCCAGGTTGCATCACAGCCCCTGAACGAATTTTGTAAGAATTTCTCTCTCTTTCACTGTCTTTGTTTCACGGGTTTTGAAAAGTAATTTATTTTTATAATGGGGTTTAGCTGCTTTTCACGGCTGTTTTTAGGCCGCTTTACACCCCCTTGACTCACTTACAGAGAGATATCAATACATAGGTTTGAAGATTCTTACTAGTCAGATATATTCTTGTGCGGTGAATAGGGGGTGTTGAGTCCAGTTCACTGAAAAAGGAATAGGTCTTGTCTCTTACATATTGGGTTTATGGAATGGTATCGGAGCTAATTTGAAACCCTTGTTTTATGCATCACCCCACCTCACCTTTCCCGTTCAGCAGCCATAGTGTGTTTCCTAAACGTGTGACTCTGTTCTGTTTTGCAATTCAGTTCAAGTGTAGCGGTTTTTACATTCCCTCTATAAGTGATATCTTAGGATAAGTGTCTTTTTCTGTGTGACTTATTTCACTTAGAATCGTCGTACCTAAATCCACTCATCGTGCTGCTACTAGCCTTATGACGTTGATTTCATGGCTGAGTGATATTCCATTGTACATGAGGACCACAACTTCTTTATCCATTTTTCTCTTTCCTAGGATATTTAAGGTGTAATGAAGTGGGGGTTCTTGTCAACAGAGCAGCCCTAAAGTTTGGGGTGCCTGTGTCTTGCTGATTTTTAGTTTTCCCAATTTATACGCCCATGAGTGGAAGTGCCCTATGTTCTCCAAGCTGTGTTTTTTAGATGTTTCAGAACACACCACACACTTCTCCAGAGTGGCTGTTGGCAATTTACATCCCACCCATCAGCGTAGCAAGGCTCCCATTTCTCCATGGCCGGTCCTGCATTTCTGGTTTGGACACTTTTTTCCGCATGGCCCTTTTGCCCGCTGGGAAGCCAGACTTCTTTGGAGCGCTGATTTGCCTTTCCAGGTTGCTTGGTTGGCCAAAAAGGGCGTATGCGTTTTTTCCTGAATATATTCAGGAAAAAACGCATACGCCCTTTTTGGCCAAGGGCATCATTGTCCACGTTTTGCCGCTTTTCATGTGCTTTCAAGGCGATTCGAATCTACCTCCTGAAATCTGTTTCCTGCAATTCTGCCTTGCTTTCAAAGCCTCTTCGTTGCCTTCCCTTAATATATTTGTGGATGAGAGGTATCATTTAAAACTCTGCAGGTTTGTGAATTGCAGTGCCCCTGAGCTCCATTTATCAACTCGTTTTTTGGGAGCTGGCCGCAAAAGCGCAGGATTGCTTCAGGCCCTCTTCTGGTTCTGGGGGGCAGGCTGAGCTAGTGCTTAATTCTTCTTCCTGATGGGAAAATAGAGTGACCTGTGCCTGTCCCAACACCTAGAGCTAGTCTCTCATTGGTTCCCCCTCTTCCTGTTCATCCTCAAGACAAATTGCAACCTGTACTGAACAGGAGGTTAAAGGTGCTGATTCTCCAAGGAGGGAGATGGCTAGTAAAGTGGCTGGAATGGCCAACCTGAGCAAAAGGAGATGAGAAATGAGGTGCGTTTTAGAAACCTTTCCCGATCACACGGTGTACCATCTTCTGGGTTTCTCATGCCTGTTTTCGATGTAGGAAGATGCCCTTGAACCTGGAGATTTGGGACCAATGGGATGGGTACCATGCAGTATTACTTGAAAGGGTCTGCGTTGGCTCACCCATCCTCACTGAACCTCTCAGCCCCAAGAGTGTCCACCCTTATGTCTCAATCAGCTGTGGGTCTAGATATGGTCAATCCAGGTTGCATCACAGCCCCTGAACGAATTTTGTAAGAATTTCTCTCTCTTTCACTGTCTTTGTTTCACGGGTTTTGAAAAGTAATTTATTTTTATAATGGGGTTTAGCTGCTTTTCACGGCTGTTTTTAGGCCGCTTTACACCCCCTTGACTCACTTACAGAGAGATATCAATACATAGGTTTGAAGATTCTTACTAGTCAGATATATTCTTGTGCGGTGAATAGGGGGTGTTGAGTCCAGTTCACTGAAAAAGGAATAGGTCTTGTCTCTTACATATTGGGTTTATGGAACGGTATCGGAGCTAATTTGAAACCCTTGTTTTATGCATCACCCCACCTCACCTTTCCCGTTCAGCAGCCATAGTGTGTTTCCTAAACGTGTGACTCTGTTCTGTTTTGCAATTCAGTTCAAGTGTAGCGGTTTTTACATTCCCTCTATAAGTGATATCTTAGGATAAGTGTCTTTTTCTGTGTGACTTATTTCACTTAGAATCGTCGTACCTAAATCCACTCATCGTGCTGCTACTAGCCTTATGACGTTGATTTCATGGCTGAGTGATATTCCATTGTACATGAGGACCCCAACTTCTTTATCCATTTTTCTCTTTCCTAGGATATTTAAGGTGTAATGAAGTGGGGGTTCTTGTCAACAGAGCAGCCCTAAACTTTGGGGTGCCTGTGTCTTGCTGATTTTTAGTTTTCCCAATTTATACGCCCATGAGTGGAAGTGCCCTATGCTCTCCAAGCTGTGTTTTTTAGATGTTTCAGAACACACCGTACACTTCTCCAGAGTGGCTGTCGGCAATTTACATCCCACCCATCAGCGTAGCAAGGCTCCCATTTCTCCATGGCCGGTCCTGCATTTCTGGTTTGGACACTTTTTTCCGCATGGCCCTTTTGCCCGCTGGGAAGCGAGACTTCTTTGGAGCGCTGATTGGCCTTTCCAGGTTGCTTGGTTGGCCAAAAAGGGCGTATGCGTTTTTTCCTGAATATATTCAGGAAAAAACGCATACGCCCTTTTTGGCCAAGGGCATCATTGTCCACGTTTTGCCGCTTTTCATGTGCTTTCAAGGCGATTCGAATCTACCTCCTGAAATCTGTTTCCTGCAATTCTGCCTTGCTTTCAAAGCCTCTTCGTTGCCTTCCCTTAATATATTTGTGGACGAGAGGTATCATTTAAAACTCTGCAGGTTTGTGAATTGCAGTGCCCCTGAGCTCCATTTTTCAGCTCGCTTTTTTGGGAGCTGGCCGCAAAAGCGCAGGATTGCTTCAGGCCCTCTTCTGGTTCTGGGGGGCAGGCTGAGTTTGTGCTTAATTCTTCTTCCTGATGGGAAAATAGAGTGACCTGTGCCTGTCCCAACACCTAGAGCTAGTCTCTCATTGGTTCCCCCTCTTCCCGTTCATCCTCAGGACAAATTGCAACCTGTACGGAACAGGAGGTTAAAGGTGCTGATTCTCCAAGGAGGGAGATGGCTAGTAAAGTGGCTGGAATGGCGAACCTGAGCAAAAGGAGATGAGAAATGAGGTGCGTTTTAGAAATCTTTCCCGATCACACGGTGTACCATCTTCTGGGTTTCTCATGCCTGTTTTCGATGTAGGAAGATGCCCTTGAACCTGGAGATTTGGTACCCATAGGATGGGTACCATGCAGTATTACTTGAAAGGGTCTGCGTTGGCTCACCCAACCTCACCGAACCTCTCAGCCCCAAGAGTGTCCACCCTTATGTCTCAATCAGCTGTGGGTCTAGATATGGTCAATCCAGGTTGCATCACAGCCCCTGAACGAATTTTGTAAGAATTTCTCTCTCTTTCACTGTCTTTGTTTCACGGGTTTTGAAAAGTAATTAATTTTTATAATGGGGTTTAGCTGCTTTTTACGGCTGTTTTTAGGCCGCTTTACACCCCCTTGACTCACTTACAGAGAGATATCAATACATAGGTTTGAAGATTCTTACTAGTCAGATATATTCTTGTGCGGTGAATAGGGGGTGTTGAGTCCAGTTCACTGAAAAAGGAATAGGTCTTGTCTCTTACATATTGGGTTTATGGAACGGTATCGGAGCTAATTTGAAACCCTTGTTTTATGCATCACCCCACCTCACCTTTCCCGTTCAGCAGCCATAGTGTGTTTCCTAAACGTGTGACTCTGTTCTGTTTTGCAATTCAGTTCAAGTGTAGCGGTTTTTACATTCCCTCTATAAGTGATATCTTAGGATAAGTGTCTTTTTCTGTGTGACTTATTTCACTTAGAATCGTCGTACCTAAATCCACTCATCGTGCTGCTACTAGCCTTATGACGTTGATTTCATGGCTGAGTGATATTCCATTGTACATGAGGACCCCAACTTCTTTATCCATTTTTCTCTTTCCTAGGATATTTAAGGTGTAATGAAGTGGGGGTTCTTGTCAACAGAGCAGCCCTAAACTTTGGGGTGCCTGTGTCTTGCTGATTTTTAGTTTTCCCAATTTATACGCCCATGAGTGGAAGTGCCCTATGCTCTCCAAGCTGTGTTTTTTAGATGTTTCAGAACACACCGTACACTTCTCCAGAGTGGCTGTCGGCAATTTACATCCCACCCATCAGCGTAGCAAGGCTCCCATTTCTCCATGGCCGGTCCTGCATTTCTGGTTTGGACACTTTTTTCCGCATGGCCCTTTTGCCCGCTGGGAAGCGAGACTTCTTTGGAGCGCTGATTGGCCTTTCCAGGTGGCTTGGTTGGCCAAAAAGGGCGTATGCGTTTTTTCCTGAATATATTCAGGAAAAAACGCATACGCCCTTTTTGGCCAAGGGCATCATTGTCCACGTTTTGCCGCTTTTCATGTGCTTTCAAGGCGATTCGAATCTACCTCCTGAAATCTGTTTCCTGCAATTCTGCCTTGCTTTCAAAGCCTCTTCGTTGCCTTCCCTTAATATATTTGTGGACGAGAGGTATCATTTAAAACTCTGCAGGTTTGTGAATTGCAGTGCCCCTGAGCTCCATTTTTCAGCTCGCTTTTTTGGGAGCTGGCCGCAAAAGCGCAGGATTGCTTCAGGCCCTCTTCTGGTTCTGGGGGGCAGGCTGAGTTTGTGCTTAATTCTTCTTCCTGATGGGAAAATAGAGTGACCTGTGCCTGTCCCAACACCTAGAGCTAGTCTCTCATTGGTTCCCCCTCTTCCCGTTCATCCTCAGGACAAATTGCAACCTGTACGGAACAGGAGGTTAAAGGTGCTGATTCTCCAAGGAGGGAGATGGCTAGTAAAGTGGCTGGAATGGCGAACCTGAGCAAAAGGAGATGAGAAATGAGGTGCGTTTTAGAAATCTTTCCCGATCACACGGTGTACCATCTTCTGGGTTTCTCATGCCTGTTTTCGATGTAGGAAGATGCCCTTGAACCTGGAGATTTGGTACCCATAGGATGGGTACCATGCAGTATTACTTGAAAGGGTCTGCGTTGGCTCACCCAACCTCACCGAACCTCTCAGCCCCAAGAGTGTCCACCCTTATGTCTCAATCAGCTGTGGGTCTAGATATGGTCAATCCAGGTTGCATCACAGCCCCTGAACGAATTTTGGAAGAATTTCTCTCTCTTTCACTGTCTTTGTTTCACGGGTTTTGAAAAGTAATTTATTTTTATAATGGGGTTTAGCTGCTTTTCACGGCTGTTTTTAGGCCGCTTTACACCCCCTTGACTCACTTACAGAGAGATATCAATACATAGGTTTGAAGATTCATACTAGTCAGATATATTCTTGTGTGGTGAATAGGGGGTGTTGAGTCCAGTTCACTGAAAAAGGAATAGGTCTTGTCTCTTACATATTGGGTTTATGGAACGGTATCGGAGCTAATTTGAAACCCTTGTTTTATGCATCACCCCACCTCACCTTTCCCGTTCAGCAGCCATAGTGTGTTTCCTAAACGTGTGACTCTGTTCTGTTTTGCAATTCAGTTCTAGTGTAGCGGTTTTTACATTCCCTCTATAAGTGATATCTTAGGATAAGTGTCTTTTTCTGTGTGACTTATTTCACTTAGAATCGTCGTACCTAAATCCACTCATCGTGCTGCTACTAGCCTTATGACGTTGATTTCATGGCTGAGTGATATTCCATTGTACATGAGGACCACAACTTCTTTATCCATTTTTCTCTTTCCTAGGATATTTAAGGTGTAATGAAGTGGGGGTTCTTGTCAACAGAGCAGCCCTAAACTTTGGGGTGCCTGTGTCTTGCTGATTTTTAGTTTTCCCAATTTATACGCCCATGAGTGGAAGTGCCCTATGCTCTCCAAGCTGTGTTTTTTAGATGTTTCAGGACACACCGTACACTTCTCCCGAGTGGCTGTTGGCAATTTACATCCCGCCCATCAGCGTAGCAAGGCTCCCATTTCTCCATGGCCGGTCCTGCATTTCTGCTTTGGACACTTTTTTCCGCATGGCCCTTTTGCCCGCTGGGAAGCGAGACTTCTTTGGAGCGCTGATTGTCCTTTCCAGGTTGCTTGGTTGGCCAAAAAGGGCGTATGCGTTTTTTCCTGAATATATTCAGGAAAAAACGCATATGCCCTTTTTGGCCAAGGGCATCATTGTCCACGTTTTGCCGCTTTTCATGTGCTTTCAAGGCGATTCGAATCTACCTCCTGAAATCTGTTTCCTGCAATTCTGCCTTGCTTTCAAAGCCTCTTCGTTGCCTTCCCTTAATATATTTGTGGACGAGAGGTATCATTTAAAACTCTGCAGGTTTGTGAATTGCAGTGCCCCTGAGCTCCATTTTTCAGCTCGCTTTTTTGGGAGCTGGCCGCAAAAGCGCAGGATTGCTTCAGGCCCTCTTCTGGTTCTGGGGGGCAGGCTGAGCTTGTGCTTAATTCTTCTTCCTGATGGGAAAATAGAGTGACCTGTGACTGTCCCAACACCTAGAGCTAGTCTCTCATTGGTTCCCCCTCTTCCCGTTCATCCTCAGGACAAATTGCAACCTGTACGGAACAGGAGGTTAAAGGTGCTGATTCTCCAAGGAGGGAGATGGCTAGTAAATCGGCTGGAAGGGCGAACCCGAGCAAAGGAGATGAGAAATGAGGTGCGTTTTAGAAACCTTTCCCGATCACACGGTGTACCATCTTCTGGGTTTCTCATGCCTGTTTTTGATGTAGGAAGATGCCCTTGAACCTGGAGATTTGGGACCCATGGGATGGGTACCATGCAGTATTACTTGAAAGGGTCTGCGTTGGCTCACCCAACCTCACCGAACCGCTCAGCCCCAAGAGTGTCCACCCTTATGTCTCAATCAGCTGTGGGTCTAGATATGGTCAATCCAGGTTGCATCACAGCCCCTGAACGAATTTTGGAAGAATTTCTCTCTCTTTCACTGTCTTTGTTTCACGGGTTTTGAAAAGTAATTTATTTTTATAATGGGGTTTAGCTGCTTTTCACGGCTGTTTTTAGGCCGCTTTACACCCCCTTGACTCACTTACAGAGAGATATCAATACATAGGTTTGAAGATTCTTACTAGTCAGATATATTCTTGTGCGGTGAATAGGGGGTGTTGAGTCCAGTTCACTGAAAAAGGAATAGGTCTTGTCTCTTACATATTGGGTTTATGGAACGGTATCGGAGCTAATTTGAAACCCTTGTTTTATGCATCACCCCACCTCACCTTTCCCGTTCAGCAGCCATAGTGTGTTTCCTAAACGTGTGACTCTGTTCTGTTTTGCAATTCAGTTCAAGTGTAGCGGTTTTTACATTCCCTCTCTAAGTGATATCTTAGGATAAGTGTCTTTTTCTGTGTGACTTATTTCACTTAGAATCGTCGTACCTAAATCCACTCATCGTGCTGCTACTAGCCTTATGACGTTGATTTCATGGCTGAGTGATATTCCATTGTACATGAGGACCCCAACTTCTTTATCCATTTTTCTCTTTCCTAGGATATTTAAGGTGTAATGAAGTGGGGGTTCTTGTCAACAGAGCAGCCCTAAACTTTGGGGTGCCTGTGTCTTGCTGATTTTTAGTTTTCCCAATTTATACGCCCATGAGTGGAAGTGCCCTATGCTCTCCAAGCTGTGTTTTTTAGATGTTTCAGAACACACCGTACACTTCTCCAGAGTGGCTGTTGGCAATTTACATCCCACCCATCAGCGTAGCAAGGCTCCCATTTCTCCATGGCCGGTCCTGCATTTCTGGTTTGGACACTTTTTTCCGCATGGCCCTTTTGCCCGCTGGGAAGCCAGACTTCTTTGGAGCGCTGATTTGCCTTTCCAGGTGGCTTGGTTGGCCAAAAAGGGCGTATGCGTTTTTTCCTGAATATATTCAGGAAAAAACGCATACGCCCTTTTTGGCCAAGGGCATCATTGTCCACGTTTTGCCGCTTTTCATGTGCTTTCAAGGCGATTCGAATCTACCTCCTGAAATCTGTTTCCTGCAATTCTGCCTTGCTTTCAAAGCCTCTTCGTTGCCTTCCCTTAATATATTTGTGGACGAGAGGTATCATTTAAAACTCTGCAGGTTTGTGAATTGCAGTGCCCCTGAGCTCCAATTTTCAGCTCGCTTTTTTGGGAGCTGGCCGCAAAAGCGCAGGATTGCTTCAGGCCCTCTTCTGGTTCTGGGGGGCAGGCTGAGTTTGTGCTTAATTCTTCTTCCTGATGGGAAAATAGAGTGACCTGTGCCTGTCCCAACACCTAGAGCTAGTCTCTCATTGGTTCCCCCTCTTCCCGTTCATCCTCAGGACAAATTGCAACCTGTACGGAACAGGAGGTTAAAGGTGCTGATTCGCCAAGGAGGGAGATGGCTAGTAAAGTGGCTGGAATGGCGAACCTGAGCAAAAGGAGATGAGAAATGAGGTGCGTTTTAGAAATCTTTCCCGATCACACGGTGTACCATCTTCTGGGTTTCTCATGCCTGTTTTCGATGTAGGAAGATGCCCTTGAACCTGGAGATTTGGTACCCATAGGATGGGTACCATGCAGTATTACTTGAAAGGGTCTGCGTTGGCTCACCCAACCTCACCGAACCTCTCAGCCCCAAGAGTGTCCACCCTTATGTCTCAATCAGCTGTGGGTCTAGATATGGTCAATCCAGGTTGCATCACAGCCCCTGAACGAATTTTGGAAGAATTTCTCTCTCTTTCACTGTCTTTGTTTCACGGGTTTTGAAAAGTAATTTATTTTTATAATGGGGTTTAGCTGCTTTTCACGCCTGTGTTTATGCCGCTTTACACCTCCTTGACTCACTTACAGAGAGATATCAATACATAGGTTTGAGGATTCTTACTAGTCAGATATATTCTTGTGCGGTGAATAGGGGGTGTTGAGTCCAGTTCACTGAAAAAGGAATAGGTGTTGTCTCTTACATATTGGGTTTATGGAACGGTATCGGAGCTAATTTGAAACCCTTGTTTTATGCATCACCCCACCTCACCTTTCCCGTTCAGCAGCCATAGTGTGTTTCCTAAACGTGTGACTCTGTTCTGTTTTGCAATTCAGTTCAAGTGTAGCGGTTTTTACATTCCCTCTATAAGTGATATCTTAGGATAAGTGTCTTTTTCTGTGTGACTTATTTCACTTAGAATCGTCGTACCTAAATCCACTCATCGTGCTGCTACTAGCCTTATGACGTTGATTTCATGGCTGAGTGATATTCCATTGTACATGAGGACCACAACTTCTTTATCCATTTTTCTCTTTCCTAGGATATTTAAGGTGTAATGAAGTGGGGGTTCTTGTCAACAGAGCAGCCCTAAACTTTGGGGTGCCTGTGTCTTGCTGATTTTTAGTTTTCCCAATTTATACGCCCATGAGTGGAAGTGCCCTATGCTCTCCAAGCTGTGTTTTTTAGATGTTTCAGGACACACCGTACACTTCTCCCGAGTGGCTGTTGGCAATTTACATCCCACCCATCAGCGTAGCAAGGCTCCCATTTCTCCATGGCCGGTCCTGCATTTCTGGTTTGGACACTTTTTTCCGCATGGCCCTTTTGCCCGCTGGGAAGCCAGACTTCTTTGGAGCGCTGATTTGCCTTTCCAGGTGGCTTGGTTGGCCAAAAAGGGCGTATGCGTTTTTTCCTGAATATATTCAGGAAAAAACGCATACGCCCTTTTTGGCGAAGGGCATCATTGTCCACGTTTTGCCGCTTTTCATGTGCTTTCAAGGCGATTCGAATCTACCTCCTGAAATCTGTTTCCTGCAATTCTGCCTTGCTTTCAAAGCCTCTTCGTTGCCTTCCCTTAATATATTTGTGGACGAGAGGTATCATTTAAAACTCTGCAGGTTTGTGAATTGCAGTGCCCCTGAGCTCCATTTTTCAGCTCGCTTTTTTGGGAGCTGGCCGCAAAAGCGCAGGATTGCTTCAGGCCCTCTTCTGGTTCTGGGGGGCAGGCTGAGTTTGTGCTTAATTCTTCTTCCTGATGGGAAAATAGAGTGACCTGTGCCTGTCCCAACACCTAGAGCTAGTCTCTCATTGGTTCCCCCTCTTCCCGTTCATCCTCAGGACAAATTGCAACCTGTACGGAACAGGAGGTTAAAGGTGCTGATTCGCCAAGGAGGGAGATGGCTAGTAAAGTGGCTAGAATGGCGAACCTGAGCAAAAGGAGATGAGAAATGAGGTACGTTTTAGAAATCTTTCCCGATCACACGGTGTACCATCTTCTGGGTTTCTCATGCCTGTTTTCGATGTAGGAAGATGCCCTTGAACCTGGAGATTTGGTACCCATAGGATGGGTACCATGCAGTATTACTTGAAAGGGTCTGCGTTGGCTCACCCAACCTCACCGAACCTCTCAGCCCCAAGAGTGTCCACCCTTATGTCTCAATCAGCTGTGGGTCTAGATATGGTCAATCCAGGTTGCATCACAGCCCCTGAACGAATTTTGGAAGAATTTCTCTCTCTTTCACTGTCTTTGTTTCACGGGTTTTGAAAAGTAATTTATTTTTATAATGGGGTTTAGCTGCTTTTCACGCCTGTGTTTATGCCGCTTTACACCTCCTTGACTCACTTACAGAGAGATATCAATACATAGGTTTGAGGATTCTTACTAGTCAGATATATTCTTGTGCGGTGAATAGGGGGTGTTGAGTCCAGTTCACTGAAAAAGGAATAGGTCTTGTCTCTTACATATTGGGTTTATGGAACGGTATCGGAGCTAATTTGAAACCCTTGTTTTATGCATCACCCCACCTCACCTTTCCCGTTCAGCAGCCATAGTGTGTTTCCTAAACGTGTGACTCTGTTCTGTTTTGCAATTCAGTTCAAGTGTAGCGGTTTTTACATTCCCTCTATAAGTGATATCTTAGGATAAGTGTCTTTTTCTGTGTGACTTATTTCACTTAGAATCGTCGTACCTAAATCCACTCATCGTGCTGCTACTAGCCTTATGACGTTGATTTCATGGCTGAGTGATATTCCATTGTACATGAGGACCCCAACTTCTTTATCCATTTTTCTCTTTCCTAGGATATTTAAGGTGTAATGAAGTGGGGGTTCTTGTCAACAGAGCAGCCCTAAACTTTGGGGTGCCTGTGTCTTGCTGATTTTTAGTTTTCCCAATTTATACGCCCATGAGTGGAAGTGCCCTATGCTCTCCAAGCTGTGTTTTTTAGATGTTTCAGAACACACCGTACACTTCTCCAGAGTGGCTGTCGGCAATTTACATCCCACCCATCAGCGTAGCAAGGCTCTCATTTCTCCATGGCCGGTCCTGCATTTCTGGTTTGGACACTTTTTTCCGCATGGCCCTTTTGCCCGCTGGGAAGCGAGACTTCTTTGGAGCGCTGATTTGCCTTTCCAGGTGGCTTGGTTGGCCAAAAAGGGCGTATGCGTTTTTTCCTGAATATATTCAGGAAAAAACGCATACGCCCTTTTTGGCCAAGGGCATCATTGTCCACGTTTTGCCGCTTTTCATGTGCTTTCAAGGCGATTCGAATCTACCTCCTGAAATCTGTTTCCTGCAATTCTGCCTTGCTTTCAAAGCCTCTTCGTTGCCTTCCCTTAATATATTTGTGGACGAGAGGTATCATTTAAAACTCTGCAGGTTTGTGAATTGCAGTGCCCCTGAGCTCCATTTTTCAGCTCGCTTTTTTGGGAGCTGGCCGCAAAAGCGCAGGATTGCTTCAGGCCCTCTTCTGGTTCTGGGGGGCAGGCTGAGTTTGTGCTTAATTCTTCTTCCTGATGGGAAAATAGAGTGACCTGTGCCTGTCCCAACACCTAGAGCTAGTCTCTCATTGGTTCCCCCTCTTCCCGTTCATCCTCAGGACAAATTGCAACCTGTACGGAACAGGAGGTTAAAGGTGCTGATTCTCCAAGGAGGGAGATGGCTAGTAAAGTGGCTGGAATGGCGAACCTGAGCAAAAGGAGATGAGAAATGAGGTGCGTTTTAGAAATCTTTCCCGATCACACGGTGTACCATCTTCTGGGTTTCTCATGCCTGTTTTCGATGTAGGAAGATGCCCTTGAACCTGGAGATTTGGTACCCATAGGATGGGTACCATGCAGTATTACTTGAAAGGGTCTGCGTTGGCTCACCCAACCTCACCGAACCTCTCAGCCCCAAGAGTGTCCACCCTTATGTCTCAATCAGCTGTGGGTCTAGATATGGTCAATCCAGGTTGCATCACAGCCCCTGAACGAATTTTGTAAGAATTTCTCTCTCTTTCACTGTCTTTGTTTCACGGGTTTTGAAAAGTAATTTATTTTTATAATGGGGTTTAGCTGCTTTTCACGGCTGTTTTTAGGCCGCTTTACACCCCCTTGACTCACTTACAGAGAGATATCAATACATAGGTTTGAAGATTCTTACTAGTCAGATATATTCTTGTGCGGTGAATAGGGGGTGTTGAGTCCAGTTCACTGAAAAAGGAATAGGTCTTGTCTCTTACATATTGGGTTTATGGAACGGTATCGGAGCTAATTTGAAACCCTTGTTTTATGCATCACCCCACCTCACCTTTCCCGTTCAGCAGCCATAGTGTGTTTCCTAAACGTGTGACTCTGTTCTGTTTTGCAATTCAGTTCAAGTGTAGCGGTTTTTACATTCCCTCTATAAGTGATATCTTAGGATAAGTGTCTTTTTCTGTGTGACTTATTTCACTTAGAATCGTCGTACCTAAATCCACTCATCGTGCTGCTACTAGCCTTATGACGTTGATTTCATGGCTGAGTGATATTCCATTGTACATGAGGACCCCAACTTCTTTATCCATTTTTCTCTTTCCTAGGATATTTAAGGTGTAATGAAGTGGGGGTTCTTGTCAACAGAGCAGCCCTAAACTTTGGGGTGCCTGTGTCTTGCTGATTTTTAGTTTTCCCAATTTATACGCCCATGAGTAGAAGTGCCCTATGCTCTCCAAGCTGTGTTTTTTAGATGTTTCAGAACACACCGTACACTTCTCCAGAGTGGCTGTCGGCAGTTTACATCCCACCCATCAGCGTAGCAAGGCTCCCATTTCTCCATGGCCGGTCCTGCATTTCTGGTTTGGACACTTTTTTCCGCATGGCCCTTTTGCCCGCTGGGAAGCGAGACTTCTTTGGAGCGCTGATTGTCCTTTCCAGGTTGCTTGGTTGGCCAAAAAGGGCGTATGCGTTTTTTCCTGAATATATTCAGGAAAAAACGCATACGCCCTTTTTGGCCAAGGGCATCATTGTCCACGTTTTGCCGCTTTTCATGTGCTTTCAAGGCGATTCGAATCTACCTCCTGAAATCTGTTTCCTGCAATTCTGCCTTGCTTTCAAAGCCTCTTCGTTGCCTTCCCTTAATATATTTGTGGACGAGAGGTATCATTTAAAACTCTGCAGGTTTGTGAATTGCAGTGCCCCTGAGCTCCATTTTTCAGCTCGCTTTTTTGGGAGCTGGCCGCAAAAGCGCAGGATTGCTTCAGGCCCTCTTTTGGTTCTGGGGGGCAGGCTGAGTTTGTGCTTAATTCTTCTTCCTGATGGGAAAATAGAGTGACCTGTGCCTGTCCCAACACCTAGAGCTAGTCTCTCATTGGTTCCCCCTCTTCCCGTTCATCCTCAGGACAAATTGCAACCTGTACGGAACAGGAGGTTAAAGGTGCTGATTCTCCAAGGAGGGAGATGGCTAGTAAAGTGGCTGGAATGGCGAACCTGAGCAAAAGGAGATGAGAAATGAGGTGCGTTTTAGAAATCTTTCCCGATCACACGGTGTACCATCTTCTGGGTTTCTCATGCCTGTTTTCGATGTAGGAAGATGCCCTTGAACCTGGAGATTTGGTACCCATAGGATGGGTACCATGCAGTATTACTTGAAAGGGTCTGCGTTGGCTCACCCAACCTCACCGAACCTCTCAGCCCCAAGAGTGTCCACCCTTATGTCTCAATCAGCTGTGGGTCTAGATATGGTCAATCCAGGTTGCATCACAGCCCCTGAACGAATTTTGGAAGAATTTCTCTCTCTTTCACTGTCTTTGTTTCACGGGTTTTGAAAAGTAATTTATTTTTATAATGGGGTTTAGCTGCTTTTCACGGCTGTGTTTATGCCGCTTTACACCCCCTTGACTCACTTACAGAGAGATATCAATACATAGGTTTGAAGATTCTTACTAGTCAGATATATTCTTGTGCGGTGAATAGGGGGTGTTGAGTCCAGTTCACTGAAAAAGGAATAGGTCTTGTCTCTTACATATTGGGTTTATGGAACGGTATCGGAGCTAATTTGAAACCCTTGTTTTATGCATCACCCCACCTCACCTTTCCCGTTCAGCAGCCATAGTGTGTTTCCTAAACGTGTGACTCTGTTCTGTTTTGCAATTCAGTTCAAGTGTAGCGGTTTTTACATTCCCTCTATAAGTGATATCTTAGGATAAGTGTCTTTTTCTGTGTGACTTATTTCACTTAGAATCGTCGTACCTAAATCCACTCATCGTGCTGCTACTAGCCTTATGACGTTGATTTCATGGCTGAGTGATATTCCATTGTACATGAGGACCCCAACTTCTTTATCCATTTTTCTCTTTCCTAGGATATTTAAGGTGTAATGAAGTGGGGGTTCTTGTCAACAGAGCAGCCCTAAACTTTGGGGTGCCTGTGTCTTGCTGATTTTTAGTTTTCCCAATTTATACGCCCATGAGTGGAAGTGCCCTATGCTCTCCAAGCTGTGTTTTTTAGATGTTTCAGAACACACCGTACACTTCTCCAGAGTGGCTGTCGGCAGTTTACATCCCACCCATCAGCGTAGCAAGGCTCCCATTTCTCCATGGCCGGTCCTGCATTTCTGGTTTGGACACTTTTTTCCGCATGGCCCTTTTGCCCGCTGGGAAGCGAGACTTCTTTGGAGCGCTGATTGTCCTTTCCAGGTTGCTTGGTTGGCCAAAAAGGGCGTATGCGTTTTTTCCTGAATATATTCAGGAAAAAACGCATACGCCCTTTTTGGCCAAGGGCATCATTGTCCACGTTTTGCCGCTTTTCATGTGCTTTCAAGGCGATTCGAATCTACCTCCTGAAATCTGTTTCCTGCAATTCTGCCTTGCTTTCAAAGCCTCTTCGTTGCCTTCCCTTAATATATTTGTGGACGAGAGGTATCATTTAAAACTCTGCAGGTTTGTGAATTGCAGTGCCCCTGAGCTCCATTTTTCAGCTCGCTTTTTTGGGAGCTGGCCGCAAAAGCGCAGGATTGCTTCAGGCCCTCTTTTGGTTCTGGGGGGCAGGCTGAGTTTGTGCTTAATTCTTCTTCCTGATGGGAAAATAGAGTGACCTGTGCCTGTCCCAACACCTAGAGCTAGTCTCTCATTGGTTCCCCCTCTTCCCGTTCATCCTCAGGACAAATTGCAACCTGTACGGAACAGGAGGTTAAAGGTGCTGATTCTCCAAGGAGGGAGATGGCTAGTAAAGTGGCTGGAATGGCGAACCTGAGCAAAAGGAGATGAGAAATGAGGTGCGTTTTAGAAATATTTCCCGATCACACGGTGTACCATCTTCTGGGTTTCTCATGCCTGTTTTCGATGTAGGAAGATGCCCTTGAACCTGGAGATTTGGTACCCATAGGATGGGTACCATGCAGTATTACTTGAAAGGGTCTGCGTTGGCTCACCCAACCTCACCGAACCTCTCAGCCCCAAGAGTGTCCACCCTTATGTCTCAATCAGCTGTGGGTCTAGATATGGTCAATCCAGGTTGCATCACAGCCCCTGAACGAATTTTGGAAGAATTTCTCTCTCTTTCACTGTCTTTGTTTCACGGGTTTTGAAAAGTAATTTATTTTTATAATGGGGTTTAGCTGCTTTTCACGGCTGTGTTTATGCCGCTTTACACCCCCTTGACTCACTTACAGAGAGATATCAATACATAGGTTTGAAGATTCTTACTAGTCAGATATATTCTTGTGCGGTGAATAGGGGGTGTTGAGTCCAGTTCACTGAAAAAGGAATAGGTCTTGTCTCTTACATATTGGGTTTATGGAACGGTATCGGAGCTAATTTGAAACCCTTGTTTTATGCATCACCCCACCTCACCTTTCCCGTTCAGCAGCCATAGTGTGTTTCCTAAACGTGTGACTCTGTTCTGTTTTGCAATTCAGTTCTAGTGTAGCGGTTTTTACATTCCCTCTATAAGTGATATCTTAGGATAAGTGTCTTTTTCTGTGTGACTTATTTCACTTAGAATCGTCGTACCTAAATCCACTCATCGTGCTGCTACTAGCCTTATGACGTTGATTTCATGGCTGAGTGATATTCCATTGTACATGAGGACCACAACTTCTTTATCCATTTTTCTCTTTCCTAGGATATTTAAGGTGTAATGAAGTGGGGGTTCTTGTCAACAGAGCAGCCCTAAACTTTGGGGTGCCTGTGTCTTGCTGATTTTTAGTTTTCCCAATTTATACGCCCATGAGTGGAAGTGCCCTATGCTCTCCAAGCTGTGTTTTTTAGATGTTTCAGGACACACCGTACACTTCTCCCGAGTGGCTGTTGGCAATTTACATCCCGCCCATCAGCGTAGCAAGGCTCCCATTTCTCCATGGCCGGTCCTGCATTTCTGCTTTGGACACTTTTTTCCGCATGGCCCTTTTGCCCGCTGGGAAGCGAGACTTCTTTGGAGCGCTGATTGGCCTTTCCAGGTTGCTTGGTTGGCCAAAAAGGGCGTATGCGTTTTTTCCTGAATATATTCAGGAAAAAACGCATACGCCCTTTTTGGCCAAGGGCATCATTGTCCACGTTTTGCCGCTTTTCATGTGCTTTCAAGGCGATTCGAATCTACCTCCTGAAATCTGTTTCCTGCAATTCTGCCTTGCTTTCAAAGCCTCTTCGTTGCCTTCCCTTAATATATTTGTGGACGAGAGGTATCATTTAAAACTCTGCAGGTTTGTGAATTGCAGTGACCCTGAGCTCCATTTTTCAGCTCGCTTTTTTGGGAGCTGGCCGCAAAAGCGCAGGATTGCTTCAGGCCCTCTTCTGGTTCTGGGGGGCAGGCTGAGCTTGTGCTTAATTCTTCTTCCTGATGGGAAAATAGAGTGACCTGTGCCTGTCCCAACACCTAGAGCTAGTCTCTCATTGGTTCCCCCTCTTCCCGTTCATCCTCAGGACAAATTGCAACCTGTACGGAACAGGAGGTTAAAGGTGCTGATTCTCCAAGGAGGGAGATGGCTAGTAAATCGGCTGGAAGGGCGAACCCGAGCAAAGGAGATGAGAAATGAGGTGCGTTTTAGAAACCTTTCCCGATCACACGGTGTACCATCTTCTGGGTTTCTCATGCCTGTTTTTGATGTAGGAAGATGCCCTTGAACCTGGAGATTTGGGACCCATGGGATGGGTACCATGCAGTATTACTTGAAAGGGTCTGCGTTGGCTCACCCAACCTCACCGAACCTCTCAGCCCCGAGTGTCCACCCTTATGTCTCAATCAGCTGTGGGTCTAGATATGGTCAATCCAGGTTGCATCACAGCCCCTGAACGAATTTTGGAAGAATTTCTCTCTCTTTCACTGTCTTTGTTTCACGGGTTTTGAAAAGTAATTTATTTTTATAATGGGGTTTAGCTGCTTTTCACGGCTGTTTTTAGGACGCTTTACACCCCCTTGACTCACTTACAGAGAGATATCAATACATAGGTTTGAAGATTCTTACTAGTCAGATATATTCTTGTGCGGTGAATAGGGGGTGTTGAGTCCAGTTCACTGAAAAAGGAATAGGTCTTGTCTCTTACATATTGGGTTTATGGAACGGTATCGGAGCTAATTTGAAACCCTTGTTTTATGCATCACCCCACCTCACCTTTCCCGTTCAGCAGCCATAGTGTGTTTCCTAAACGTGTGACTCTGTTCTGTTTTGCAATTCAGTTCAAGTGTAGCGGTTTTTACATTCCCTCTATAAGTGATATCTTAGGATAAGTGTCTTTTTCTGTGTGACTTATTTCACTTAGAATCGTCGTACCTAAATCCACTCATCGTGCTGCTACTAGCCTTATGACGTTGATTTCATGGCTGAGTGATATTCCATTGTACATGAGGACCACAACTTCTTTATCCATTTTTCTCTTTCCTAGGATATTTAAGGTGTAATGAAGTGGGGGTTCTTGTCAACAGAGCAGCCCTAAACTTTGGGGTGCCTGTGTCTTGCTGATTTTTAGTTTTCCCAATTTATACGCCCATGAGTGGAAGTGCCCTATGCTCTCCAAGCTGTGTTTTTTAGATGTTTCAGGACACACCGTACACTTCTCCCGAGTGGCTGTTGGCAATTTACATCCCACCCATCAGCGTAGCAAGGCTCCCATTTCTCCATGGCCGGTCCTGCATTTCTGGTTTGGACACTTTTTTCCGCATGGCCCTTTTGCCCGCTGGGAAGCCAGACTTCTTTGGAGCGCTGATTTGCCTTTCCAGGTGGCTTGGTTGGCCAAAAAGGGCGTATGCGTTTTTTCCTGAATATATTCAGGAAAAAACGCATACGCCCTTTTTGGCCAAGGGCATCATTGTCCACGTTTTGCCGCTTTTCATGTGCTTTCAAGGCGATTCGAATCTACCTCCTGAAATCTGTTTCCTGCAATTCTGCCTTGCTTTCAAAGCCTCTTCGTTGCCTTCCCTTAATATATTTGTGGACGAGAGGTATCATTTAAAACTCTGCAGGTTTGTGAATTGCAGTGCCCCTGAGCTCCATTTTTCAGCTCGCTTTTTTGGGAGCTGGCCGCAAAAGCGCAGGATTGCTTCAGGCCCTCTTCTGGTTCTGGGGGGCAGGCTGAGCTTGTGCTTAATTCTTCTTCCTGATGGGAAAATAGAGTGACCTGTGCCTGTCCCAACACCTAGAGCTAGTCTCTCATTGGTTCCCCCTCTTCCCGTTCATCCTCAGGACAAATTGCAACCTGTACGGAACAGGAGGTTAAAGGTGCTGATTCTCCAAGGAGGGAGATGGCTAGTAAATCGGCTGGAAGGGCGAACCCGAGCAAAGGAGATGAGAAATGAGGTGCGTTTTAGAAACCTTTCCCGATCACACGGTGTACCATCTTCTGGGTTTCTCATGCCTGTTTTTGATGTAGGAAGATGCCCTTGAACCTGGAGATTTGGGACCCATGGGATGGGTACCATGCAGTATTACTTGAAAGGGTCTGCGTTGGCTCACCCAACCTCACCGAACCTCTCAGCCCCAAGAGTGTCCACCCTTATGTCTCAATCAGCTGTGGGTCTAGATATGGTCAATCCAGGTTGCATCACAGCCCCTGAACGAATTTTGGAAGAATTTCTCTCTCTTTCACTGTCTTTGTTTCACGGGTTTTGAAAAGTAATTTATTTTTATAATGGGGTTTAGCTGCTTTTCACGGCTGTTTTTAGGACGCTTTACACCCCCTTGACTCACTTACAGAGAGATATCAATACATAGGTTTGAAGATTCTTACTAGTCAGATATATTCTTGTGCGGTGAATAGGGGGTGTTGAGTCCAGTTCACTGAAAAAGGAATAGGTCTTGTCTCTTACATATTGGGTTTATGGAACGGTATCGGAGCTAATTTGAAACCCTTGTTTTATGCATCACCCCACCTCACCTTTCCCGTTCAGCAGCCATAGTGTGTTTCCTAAACGTGTGACTCTGTTCTGTTTTGCAATTCAGTTCAAGTGTAGCGGTTTTTACATTCCCTCTATAAGTGATATCTTAGGATAAGTGTCTTTTTCTGTGTGACTTATTTCACTTAGAATCGTCGTACCTAAATCCACTCATCGTGCTGCTACTAGCCTTATGACGTTGATTTCATGGCTGAGTGATATTCCATTGTACATGAGGACCACAACTTCTTTATCCATTTTTCTCTTTCCTAGGATATTTAAGGTGTAATGAAGTGGGGGTTCTTGTCAACAGAGCAGCCCTAAACTTTGGGGTGCCTGTGTCTTGCTGATTTTTAGTTTTCCCAATTTATACGCCCATGAGTGGAAGTGCCCTATGCTCTCCAAGCTGTGTTTTTTAGATGTTTCAGGACACACCGTACACTTCTCCCGAGTGGCTGTTGGCAATTTACATCCCACCCATCAGCGTAGCAAGGCTCCCATTTCTCCATGGCCGGTCCTGCATTTCTGGTTTGGACACTTTTTTCCGCATGGCCCTTTTGCCCGCTGGGAAGCCAGACTTCTTTGGAGCGCTGATTTGCCTTTCCAGGTGGCTTGGTTGGCCAAAAAGGGCGTATGCGTTTTTTCCTGAATATATTCAGGAAAAAACGCATACGCCCTTTTTGGCCAAGGGCATCATTGTCCACGTTTTGCCGCTTTTCATGTGCTTTCAAGGCGATTCGAATCTACCTCCTGAAATCTGTTTCCTGCAATTCTGCCTTGCTTTCAAAGCCTCTTCGTTGCCTTCCCTTAATATATTTGTGGACGAGAGGTATCATTTAAAACTCTGCAGGTTTGTGAATTGCAGTGCCCCTGAGCTCCATTTTTCAGCTCGCTTTTTTGGGAGCTGGCCGCAAAAGCGCAGGATTGCTTCAGGCCCTCTTCTGGTTCTGGGGGGCAGGCTGAGTTTGTGCTTAATTCTTCTTCCTGATGGGAAAATAGAGTGACCTGTGCCTGTCCCAACACCTAGAGCTAGTCTCTCATTGGTTCCCCCTCTTCGCGTTCATCCTCAGGACAAATTGCAACCTGTACGGAACAGGAGGTTAAAGGTGCTGATTCGCCAAGGAGGGAGATGGCTAGTAAAGTGGCTAGAATGGCGAACCTGAGCAAAAGGAGATGAGAAATGAGGTACGTTTTAGAAATCTTTCCCGATCACACGTTGTACCATCTTCTGGGTTTCTCATGCCTGTTTTCGATGTAGGAAGATGCCCTTGAACCTGGAGATTTGGTACCCATAGGATGGGTACCATGCAGTATTACTTGAAAGGGTCTGCGTTGGCTCACCCAACCTCACCGAACCTCTCAGCCCCAAGAGTGTCCACCCTTATGTCTCAATCAGCTGTGGGTCTAGATATGGTCAATCCAGGTTGCATCACAGCCCCTGAACGAATTTTGGAAGAATTTCTCTCTCTTTCACTGTCTTTGTTTCACGGGTTTTGAAAAGTAATTTATTTTTATAATGGGGTTTAGCTGCTTTTCACGCCTGTGTTTATGCCGCTTTACACCTCCTTGACTCACTTACAGAGAGATATCAATACATAGGTTTGAGGATTCTTACTAGTCAGATATATTCTTGTGCGGTGAATAGGGGGTGTTGAGTCCAGTTCACTGAAAAAGGAATAGGTCTTGTCTCTTACATATTGGGTTTATGGAACGGTATCGGAGCTAATTTGAAACCCTTGTTTTATGCATCACCCCACCTCACCTTTCCCGTTCAGCAGCCATAGTGTGTTTCCTAAACGTGTGACTCTGTTCTGTTTTGCAATTCAGTTCAAGTGTAGCGGTTTTTACATTCCCTCTATAAGTGATATCTTAGGATAAGTGTCTTTTTCTGTGTGACTTATTTCACTTATAATCGTCGTACCTAAATCCACTCATCGTGCTTCTACTAGCCTTATGACGTTGATTTCATGGCTGAGTGATATTCCATTGTACATGAGGACCCCAACTTCTTTATCCATTTTTCTCTTTCCTAGGATATTTAAGGTGTAATGAAGTGGGGGTTCTTGTCAACAGAGCAGCCCTAAACTTTGGGGTGCCTGTGTCTTGCTGATTTTTAGTTTTCCCAATTTATACGCCCATGAGTGGAAGTGCCCTATGCTCTCCAAGCTGTGTTTTTTAGATGTTTCAGGACACACCGTACACTTCTCCCGAGTGGCTGTTGGCAATTTACATCCCGCCCATCAGCGTAGCAAGGCTCCCATTTCTCCATGGCCGGTCCTGCATTTCTGCTTTGGACACTTTTTTCCGCATGGCCCTTTTGCCCGCTGGGAAGCGAGACTTCTTTGGAGCGCTGATTGGCCTTTCCAGGTTGCTTGGTTGGCCAAAAAGGGCGTATGCGTTTTTTCCTGAATATATTCAGGAAAAAACGCATACGCCCTTATTGGCCAAGGGCATCATTGTCCACGTTTTGCCGCTTTTCATGTGCTTTCAAGGCGATTCGAATCTACCTCCTGAAATCTGTTTCCTGCAATTCTGCCTTGCTTTCAAAGCCTCTTCGTTGCCTTCCCTTAATATATTTGTGGACGAGAGGTATCATTTAAAACTCTGCAGGTTTGTGAATTGCAGTGCCCCTGAGCTCCATTTTTCAGCTCGCTTTTTTGGGAGCTGGCCGCAAAAGCGCAGGATTGCTTCAGGCCCTCTTCTGGTTCTGGGGGGCAGGCTGAGCTTGTGCTTAATTCTTCTTCCTGATGGGAAAATAGAGTGACCTGTGCCTGTCCCAACACCTAGAGCTAGTCTCTCATTGGTTCCCCCTCTTCCCGTTCATCCTCAGGACAAATTGCAACCTGTACGGAACAGGAGGTTAAAGGTGCTGATTCGCCAAGGAGGGAGATGGCTAGTAAAGTGGCTGGAATGGCGAACCTGAGCAAAAGGAGATGAGAAATGAGGTGCGTTTTAGAAATCTTTCCCGATCACACGGTGTACCATCTTCTGGGTTTCTCATGCCTGTTTTCGATGTAGGAAGATGCCCTTGAACCTGGAGATTTGGTACCCATAGGATGGGTACCATGCAGTATTACTTGAAAGGGTCTGCGTTGGCTCACCCAACCTCACCGAACCTCTCAGCCCCAAGAGTGTCTACCCTTATGTCTCAATCAGCTGTGGGTCTAGATATGGTCAATCCAGGTTGCATCACAGCCCCTGAACGAATTTTGGAAGAATTTCTCTCTCTTTCACTGTCTTTGTTTCACGGGTTTTGAAAAGTAATTTATTTTTATAATGGGGTTTAGCTGCTTTTCACGCCTGTGTTTATGCCGCTTTACACCTCCTTGACTCAGTTACAGAGAGATATCAATACATAGGTTTGAGGATTCTTACTAGTCAGATATATTCTTGTGCGGTGAATAGGGGGTGTTGAGTCCAGTTCACTGAAAAAGGAATAGGTCTTGTCTCTTACATATTGGGTTTATGGAACGGTATCGGAGCTAATTTGAAACCCTTGTTTTATGCATCACCCCACCTCACCTTTCCCGTTCAGCAGCCATAGTGTGTTTCCTAAACGTGTGACTCTGTTCTGTTTTGCAATTCAGTTCAAGTTTAGCGGTTTTTACATTCCCTCTATAAGTGATATCTTAGGATAAGTGTCTTTTTCTGTGTGACTTATTTCAGTTAGAATCGTCGTACCTAAATCCACTCATCGTGCTGCTACTAGCCTTATGACGTTGATTTCATGGCTGTGTGATATTCCATTGTACATGAGGACCACAACTTCTTTATCCATTTTTCTCTTTCCTAGGATATTTAAGGTGTAATGAAGTGGCGGTTCTTGTCAACAGAGCAGCCCTAAACTTTGGGGTGCCTGTGTCTTGCTGATTTTTAGTTTTCCCAATTTATACGCCCATGAGTGGAAGTGCCCTATGCTCTCCAAGCTGTGTTTTTTAGATGTTTCAGGACACACCGTACACTTCTCCCGAGTGGCTGTTGGCAATTTACATCCCGCCCATCAGCGTAGCAAGGCTCCCATTTCTCCATGGCCGGTCCTGCATTTCTGCTTTGGACACTTTTTTCCGCATGGCCCTTTTGCCCGCTGGGAAGCGAGACTTCTTTGGAGCGCTGATTGGCCTTTCCAGGTTGCTTGGTTGGCCAAAAAGGGCGTATGCGTTTTTTCCTGAATATATTCAGGAAAAAACGCATACGCCCTTTTTGGCCAAGGGCATCATTGTCCACGTTTTGCCGCTTTTCATGTGCTTTCAAGGCGATTCGAATCTACCTCCTGAAATCTGTTTCCTGCAATTCTGCCTTGCTTTCAAAGCCTCTTCGTTGCCTTCCCTTAATATATTTGTGGACGAGAGGTATCATTTAAAACTCTGCAGGTTTGTGAATTGCAGTGCCCCTGAGCTCCATTTTTCAGCTCGCTTTTTTGGGAGCTGGCCGCAAAAGCGCAGGATTGCTTCAGGCCCTCTTCTGGTTCTGGGGGGCAGGCTGAGCTTGTGCTTAATTCTTCTTCCTGATGGGAAAATAGAGTGACCTGTGCCTGTCCCAACACCTAGAGCTAGTCTCTCATTGGTTCCCCCTCTTCCCGTTCATCCTCAGGACAAATTGCAACCTGTACGGAACAGGAGGTTAAAGGTGCTGATTCTCCAAGGAGGGAGATGGCTAGTAAATCGGCTGGAAGGGCGAACCCGAGCAAAGGAGATGAGAAATGAGGTGCGTTTTAGAAACCTTTCCCGATCACACGGTGTACCATCTTCTGGGTTTCTCATGCCTGTTTTTGATGTAGGAAGATGCCCTTGAACCTGGAGATTTGGGATCCATGGGATGGGTACCATGCAGTATTACTTGAAAGGGTCTGCGTTGGCTCACCCAACCTCACCGAACCTCTCAGCCCCAAGAGTGTCCACCCTTATGTCTCAATCAGCTGTGGGTCTAGATATGGTCAATCCAGTTTGCATCACAGCCCCTGAACGAATTTTGGAAGAATTTCTCTCTCTTTCACTGTCTTTGTTTCACGGGTTTTGAAAAGTAATTTATTTTTATAATGGGGTTTAGCTGCTTTTCACGACTGTTTTTAGGCCGCTTTACACCCCCTTCACTCACTTACAGAGAGATATCAATACATAGGTTTGAAGATTCTTACTAGTCAGATATATTCTTGTGCGGTGAATAGGGGGTGTTGAGTCCAGTTCACTGAAAAAGGAATAGGTCTTGTCTCTTACATATTGGGTTTATGGAACGGTATCGGAGCTAATTTGAAACCCTTGTTTTATGCATCACCCCACCTCACCTTTCCCGTTCAGCAGCCATAGTGTGTTTCCTAAACGTGTGACTCTGTTCTGTTTTGCAATTCAGTTCAAGTGTAGCGGTTTTTACATTCCCTCTCTAAGTGATATCTTAGGATAAGTGTCTTTTTCTGTGTGACTTATTTCACTTAGAATCGTCGTACCTAAATCCACTCATCGTGCTGCTACTAGCCTTATGACGTTGATTTCATGGCTGAGTGATATTCCATTGTACATGAGGACCCCAACTTCTTTATCCATTTTTCTCTTTCCTAGGATATTTAAGGTGTAATGAAGTGGGGGTTCTTGTCAACAGAGCAGCCCTAAACTTTGGGGTGCCTGTGTCTTGCTGATTTTTAGTTTTCCCAATTTATACGCCCATGAGTGGAAGTGCCCTATGCTCTCCAAGCTGTGTTTTTTAGATGTTTCAGAACACACCGTACACTTCTCCAGAGTGGCTGTTGGCAATTTACATCCCACCCATCAGCGTAGCAAGGCTCCCATTTCTCCATGGCCGGTCCTGCATTTCTGGTTTGGACACTTTTTTCCGCATGGCCCTTTTGCCCGCTGGGAAGCCAGACTTCTTTGGAGCGCTGATTGGCCTTTCCAGGTGGCTTGGTTGGCCAAAAAGGGCGTATGCGTTTTTTCCTGAATATATTCAGGAAAAAACGCATACGCCCTTTTTGGCCAAGGGCATCATTGTCCACGTTTTGCCGCTTTTCATGTGCTTTCAAGGCGATTCGAATCTACCTCCTGAAATCTGTTTCCTGCAATTCTGCCTTGCTTTCAAAGCCTCTTCGTTGCCTTCCCTTAATATATTTGTGGACGAGAGGTATCATTTAAAACTCTGCAGGTTTGTGAATTGCAGTGCCCCTGAGCTCCAATTTTCAGCTCGCTTTTTTGGGAGCTGGCCGCAAAAGCGCAGGATTGCTTCAGGCCCTCTTCTGGTTCTGGGGGGCAGGCTGAGTTTGTGCTTAATTCTTCTTCCTGATGGGAAAATAGAGTGACCTGTGCCTGTCCCAACACCTAGAGCTAGTCTCTCATTGGTTCCCCCTCTTCCCGTTCATCCTCAGGACAAATTGCAACCTGTACGGAACAGGAGGTTAAAGGTGCTGATTCGCCAAGGAGGGAGATGGCTAGTAAAGTGGCTGGAATGGCGAACCTGAGCAAAAGGAGATGAGAAATGAGGTGCGTTTTAGAAATCTTTCCCGATCACACGGTGTACCATCTTCTGGGTTTCTCATGCCTGTTTTCGATGTAGGAAGATGCCCTTGAACCTGGAGATTTGGGACCCATAGGATGGGTACCATGCAGTATTACTTGAAAGGGTCTGCGTTGGCTCACCCAACCTCACCGAACCTCTCAGCCCCAAGAGTGTCCACCCTTATGTCTCAATCAGCTGTGGGTCTAGATATGGTCAATCCAGGTTGCATCACAGCCCCTGAACGAATTTTGTAAGAATTTCTCTCTCTTTCACTGTCTTTGTTTCACGGGTTTTGAAAAGTAATTTATTTTTATAATGGGGTTTAGCTGCTTTTCACGGCTGTGTTTATGCCGCTTTACACCCCCTGACTCACTTACAGAGAGATATCAATACATAGGTTTGAGGATTCTTACTAGTCAGATATATTCTTGTGCGGTGAATAGGGGGTGTTGAGTCCAGTTCACTGAAAAAGGAATAGGTCTTGTCTCTTACATATTGGGTTTATGGAACGGTATCGGAGCTAATTTGAAACCCTTGTTTTATGCATCACCCCACCTCACCTTTCCCGTTCAGCAGCCATAGTGTGTTTCCTAAACGTGTGACTCTGTTCTGTTTTGCAATTCAGTTCAAGTGTAGCGGTTTTTACATTCCCTCTATAAGTGATATCTTAGGATAAGTGTCTTTTTCTGTGTGACTTATTTCACTTAGAATCGTCATACCTAAATCCACTCATCGTGCTGCTACTAGCCTTATGACGTTGATTTCATGGCTGAGTGATATTCCATTGTACATGAGGACCACAACTTCTTTATCCATTTTTCTCTTTCCTAGGATATTTAAGGTGTAATGAAGTGGGGGTTCTTGTCAACAGAGCAGCCCTAAACTTTGGGGTGCCTGTGTCTTGCTGATTTTTAGTTTTCCCAATTTATACGCCCATGAGTGGAAGTGCCCTATGCTCTCCAAGCTGTGTTTTTTAGATGTTTCAGGACACACCGTACACTTCTCCCGAGTGGCTGTTGGCAATTTACATCCCGCCCATCAGCGTAGCAAGGCTCCCATTTCTCCATGGCCTGTCCTGCATTTCTGCTTTGGACACTTTTTTCCGCATGGCCCTTTTGCCCGCTGGGAAGCGAGACTTCTTTGGAGCGCTGATTGGCCTTTCAAGGTTGCTTGGTTGGCCAAAAAGGGCGTATGCGTTTTTTCCTGAATATATTCAGGAAAAAACGCATACGCCCTTTTTGGCCAAGGGCATCATTGTCCACGTTTTGCCGCTTTTCATGTGCTTTCAAGGCGATTCGAATCTACCTCCTGAAATCTGTTTCCTGCAATTCTGCCTTGCTTTCAAAGCCTCTTCGTTGCCTTCCCTTAATATATTTGTGGACGAGAGGTATCATTTAAAACTCTGCAGGTTTGTGAATTGCAGTGCCCCTGAGCTCCATTTTTCAGCTCGCTTTTTTGGGAGCTGGCCGCAAAAGCGCAGGATTGCTTCAGGCCCTCTTCTGGTTCTGGGGGGCAGGCTGAGTTTGTGCTTAATTCTTCTTCCGAATGGGAAAATAGAGTGACCTGTGCCTGTCCCAACACCTAGAGCTAGTCTCTCATTGGTTCCCCCTCTTCCCGTTCATCCTCAGGACAAATTGCAACCTGTACGGAACAGGAGGTTAAAGGTGCTGATTCGCCAAGGAGGGAGATGGCTAGTAAAGTGGCTGGAATGGCGAACCTGAGCAAAAGGAGATGAGAAATGAGGTGCGTTTTAGAAATCTTTCCCGATCACACGGTGTACCATCTTCTGGGTTTCTCATGCCTGTTTTCGATGTAGGAAGATGCCCTTGAACCTGGAGATTTGGGACCCATGGGATGGGTACCATGCAGTATTACTTGAAAGGGTCTGCGTTGGCTCACCCAACCTCACCGAACCTCTCAGCCCCAAGAGTGTCCACCCTTATGTCTCAATCAGCTGTGGGTCTAGATATGGTCAATCCAGGTTGCATCACAGCCCCTGAACGAATTTTGGAAGAATTTCTCTCTCTTTCACTGTCTTTGTTTCACGGGTTTTGAAAAGTAATTTATTTTTATAATGGGGTTTAGCTGCTTTTCACGGCTGTGTTTATGCCGCTTTACACCCCCTTGACTCACTTACAGAGAGATATCAATACATAGGTTTGAGGATTCTTACTAGTCAATTATATTCTTGTGCGGTGAATAGGGGGTGTTGAATCCAGTTCACTGAAAAAGGAATAGGTCTTGTCTCTTACATATTGGGTTTATGGAACGGTATCGGAGCTAATTTGAAACCCTTGTTTTATGCATCACCCCACCTCACCTTTCCCGTTCAGCAGCCATAGTGTGTTTTCTAAACGTGTGACTCTGTTCTGTTTTGTAATTCAGTTCAAGTGTAGCGGTTTTTACATTCCCTCTCTAAGTGATATCTTATGATAAGTGTCTTTTTCTGTGTGACTTATTTCACTTAGAATCGTCGTACCTAAATCCACTCATCGTGCTGCTACTAGCCTTATGACGTTGATTTCATGGCTGAGTGATATTCCATTGTACATGAGGACCCCAACTTCTTTATCCATTTTTCTCTTTCCTAGGATATTTAAGTTGTAATGAAGTGGGGGTTCTTGTCAACAGAGCAGCCCTAAACTTTGGGGTGCCTGTGTCTTGCTGATTTTTAGTTTTCCCAATTTATACGCCCATGAGTGGAAGTGCCCTATGCTCTCCCAGCTGTGTTTTTTAGATGTTTCACGACACACCGTACACTTCTCCAGAGTGGCTGTTGGCAATTTACATCCCGCCCATCAGCGTAGCAAGGCTCCCATTTCTCCATGGCCGGTCCTGCATTTCTACTTTGGACACTTTTTTCCGCATGGCCCTTTTGCCCGCTGGGAAGCGAGACTTCTTTGGAGCGCTGATTGGCCTTTCCAGGTTGCTTGGTTGGCCAAAAAGGGCGTATGCGTTTTTTCCTGAATATATTCAGGAAAAAACGCATACGCCCTTTTTGGCCAAGGGCATCATTGTCCACGTTTTGCCGCTTTTCATGTGCTTTCAAGGCGATTCGAATCTACCTCCTGAAATCTGTTTCCTGCAATTCTGCCTTGCTTTCAAAGCCTCTTCGTTGCCTTCCCTTAATATATTTGTGGACGAGAGGTATCATTTAAAACTCTGCAGGTTTGTGAATTGCAGTGCCCCTGAGCTCCATTTTTCAGCTCGCTTTTTTGGGAGCTGGCCGCAAAAGCGCAGGATTGCTTCAGGCCCTCTTCTGGTTCTGGGGGGCAGGCTGACCTTGTGCTTAATTCTTCTTCCTGATGGGAAAATAGAGTGACCTGTGCCTGTCCCAACACTTAGAGCTAGTCTCTCATTGGTTCCCCCTCTTCCCGTTCATCCTCAGGACAAATTGCAACCTGTACGGAACAGGAGGTTAAAGGTGCTGATTCGCCAAGGAGGGAGATGGCTAGTAAAGTGGCTGGAATGGCGAACCTGAGCAAAAGGAGATGAGAAATGAGTTGCGTTTTAGAAATCTTTCCCGATCACACGGTGTACCATCTTCTGGGTTTCTCATGCCTGTTTTCGATGTAGGAAGATGCCCTTGAACCTGGAGATTTGGGACCCATAGGATGGGTACCATGCAGTATTACTTGAAAGGGTCTGCGTTGGCTCACCCAACCTCACCGAACCTCTCAGCCCCAAGAGTGTCCACCCTTATGTCTCAATCAGCTGTGGGTCTAGATATGGTCAATCCAGGTTGCATCACAGCCCCTGAACGAATTTTGGAAGAATTTCTCTCTCTTTCACTGTCTTTGTTTCACGGGTTTTGAAAAGTAATTTATTTTTATAATGGGGTTTAGCTGCTTTTCACGGCTGTGTTTATGCCGCTTTACACCCCCTTGACTCACTTACAGAGAGATATCAATACATAGGTTTGAGGATTCTTACTAGTCAGATATATTCTTGTGCGGTGAATAGGGGGTGTTGAGTCCAGTTTACTGAAAAAGGAATAGGTCTTGTCTCTTACATATTGGGTTTATGGAACGGTATCGTGGCTAATTTGAAACCCTTGTTTTATGCATCACCCCACCTCACCTTTCCCGTTCAGCAGCCATAGTGTGTTTCCTAAACGTGTGACTCTGTTCTGTTTTGCAATTCAGTTCAAGTGTAGCGGTTTTTATATTCCCTCTCTAAGTGATATCTTAGGATAAGTGTCTTTTTCTGTGTGACTTATTTCACTTAGAATCGTCGTACCTAAATCCACTCAGCGTGCTGCTACTAGCCTTATGACGTTGATTTCATGGCTGAGTGATATTCCATTGTATATGAGGACCCCAACATCTTTATCCATTTTTCTCTTTCCTAGGATATTTAAGGTGTAATGAAGTGGGGGTTCTTGTCAACAGAGCAACCCTAAACTTTGGGGTGCCTGTGTCTTGCTGATTTTTAGTTTTCCCAATTTATACGCCCATGAGTGGAAGTGCCCTATGCTCTCCAAGCTGTGTTTTTTAGATGTTTCAGGACACACCGTACACTTCTCCAGAGTGGCTGTCGGCAATTTACATCCCACCCATCAGCGTAGCAAGGCTCCCATTTCTCCATGGCCGGTCCTGCATTTCTGGTTTGGACACTTTTTTCCGCATGGCCCTTTTGCCCGCTGGGAAGCGAGACTTCTTTGGAGCGCTGATTGGCCTTTCCAGGTTGCTTGGTTGGCCAAAAAGGGCGTATGTGTTTTTTCCTGAATATATTCAGGAAAAAACGCATACGCCCTTTTTGGCCAAGGGCATCATTGTCCACGTTTTGCCGCTTTTCATGTGCTTTCAAGGCGATTCGAATCTACCTCCTGAAATCTGTTTCCTGCAATTCTGCCTTGCTTTCAAAGCCTCTTCGTTGCCTTCCCTTAATATATTTGTGGACGAGAGGTATCATTTAAAACTCTGCAGGTTTGTGAATTGCAGTGCCCCTGAGCTCCATTTTTCAGCTCGCTTTTTTGGGAGCTGGCCGCAAAAGCGCAGGATTGCTTCAGGCCCTCTTCTGGTTCTGGGGGGCAGGCTGAGCTTGTGCTTAATTCTTCTTCCTGATGGGAAAATAGAGTGACCTGTGCCTGTCCCAACACCTAGAGCTAGTCTCTCATTGGTTCCCCCTCTTCCCGTTCATCCTCAGGACAAATTGCAACCTGTACGGAACAGGAGGTTAAAGGTGCTGATTCTCCAAGGAGGGAGATGGCTAGTAAAGTGGCTGGAATGGCGAACCTGAGCAAAAGGAGATGAGAAATGAGGTGCGTTTTAGAAATCTTTCCCGATCACACGGTGTACCATCTTCTGGGTTTCTCATGCCTGTTTTCGATGTAGGAAGATGCCCTTGAACCTGGAGATTTGGTACCCATAGGATGGGTACCATGCAGTATTACTTGAAAGGGTCTGCGTTGGCTCACCCAACCTCACCGAACCTCTCAGCCCCAAGAGTGTCCACCCTTATGTCTCAATCAGCTGTGGGTCTAGATATGGTCAATCCAGGTTGCATCACAGCCCCTGAACGAATTTTGGAAGAATTTCTCTCTCTTTCACTGTCTTTGTTTCACGGGTTTTGAAAAGTAATTTATTTTTATAATGGGGTTTAGCTGCTTTTCACGGCTGTGTTTATGCCGCTTTACACCCCCTTGACTCACTTACAGAGAGATATCAATACATAGGTTTGAAGATTCTTACTAGTCAGATATATTCTTGTGCGGTGAATAGGGGGTGTTGAGTCCAGTTCACTGAAAAAGGAATAGGTCTTGTCTCTTACATATTGGGTTTATGGAACGGTATCGGAGCTAATTTGAAACCCTTGTTTTATGCATCACCCCACCTCACCTTTCCCGTTCAGCAGCCATAGTGTGTTTCCTAAACGTGTGACTCTGTTCTGTTTTGCAATTCAGTTCAAGTGTAGCGGTTTTTACATTCCCTCTCTAAGTGATATCTTAGGATAAGTGTCTTTTTCTGTGTGACTTATTTCACTTAGAATCGTCGTACCAAAATCCACTCATCGTGCTGCTACTAGCCTTATGACGTTGATTTCATGGCTGAGTGATATTCCATTGTACATGAGGACCACAACTTCTTTATCCATTTTTCTCTTTCCTAGGATATTTAAGGTGTAATCAAGTGGGGGTTCTTGTCAACAGAGCAGCCCTAAACTTTGGGGTGCCTGTGTCTTGCTGATTTTTAGTTTTCCCAATTTATACGCCCATGAGTGGAAGTGCCCTATGCTCTCCAAGCTGTGTTTTTTAGATGTTTCAGAACACACCGTACACTTCTCCAGAGTGGCTGTTGGCAATTTACATCCCACCCATCAGCGTAGCAAGGCTCCCATTTCTCCATGGCCGGTCCTGCATTTCTGCTTTGGACACTTTTTTCCGCATGGCCCTTTTGCCCGCTGGGAAGCCAGACTTCTTTGGAGCGCTGATTTGCCTTTCCAGGTGGCTTGGTTGGCCAAAAAGGGCGTATGCGTTTTTTCCTGAATATATTCAGGAAAAAACGCATACGCCCTTTTTGGCCAAGGGCATCATTGTCCACGTTTTGCCGCTTTTCATGTGCTTTCAAGGCGATTCGAATCTACCTCCTGAAATCTGTTTCCTGCAATTCTGCCTTGCTTTCAAAGCCTCTTCGTTGCCTTCCCTTAATATATTTGTGGACGAGAGGTATCATTTAAAACTCTGCAGGTTTGTGAATTGCAGTGCCCCTGAGCTCCATTTTTCAGCTCGCTTTTTTGGGAGCTGGCCGCAAAAGCGCAGGATTGCTTCAGGCCCTCTTCTGGTTCTGGGGGGCAGGCTGAGCTTGTGCTTAATTCTTCTTCCTGATGGGAAAATAGAGTGACCTGTGCCTGTCCCAACACCTAGAGCTAGTCTCTCATTGGTTCCCCCTCTTCCCGTTCATCCTCAGGACAAATTGCAACCTGTACGGAACAGGAGGTTAAAGGTGCTGATTCTCCAAGGAGGGAGATGGCTAGTAAATCGGCTGGAAGGGCGAACCCGAGCAAAGGAGATGAGAAATGAGGTGCGTTTTAGAAACCTTTCCCGATCACACGGTGTACCATCTTCTGGGTTTCTCATGCCTGTTTTTGATGTAGGAAGATGCCCTTGAACCTGGAGATTTGGGACCCATGGGATGGGTACCATGCAGTATTACTTGAAAGGGTCTGCGTTGGCTCACCCAACCTCACCGAACCGCTCAGCCCCAAGAGTGTCCACCCTTATGTCTCAATCAGCTGTGGGTCTAGATATGGTCAATCCAGGTTGCATCACAGCCCCTGAACGAATTTTGGAAGAATTTCTCTCTCTTTCACTGTCTTTGTTTCACGGGTTTTGAAAAGTAATTTATTTTTATAATGGGGTTTAGCTGCTTTTCACGGCTGTGTTTATGCCGCTTTACACCCCCTTGACTCACTTACAGAGAGATATCAATACATAGGTTTGAAGATTCTTACTAGTCAGATATATTCTTGTGCGGTGAATAGGGGGTGTTGAGTCCAGTTCACTGAAAAAGGAATAGGTCTTGTCTCTTACATATTGGGTTTATGGAACGGTATCGGAGCTAATTTGAAACCCTTGTTTTATGCATCACCCCACCTCACCTTTCCCGTTCAGCAGCCATAGTGTGTTTCCTAAACGTGTGACTCTGTTCTGTTTTGCAATTCAGTTCAAGTGTAGCGGTTTTTACATTCCCTCTCTAAGTGATATCTTAGGATAAGTGTCTTTTTCTGTGTGACTTATTTCACTTAGAATCGTCGTACCAAAATCCACTCATCGTGCTGCTACTAGCCTTATGACGTTGATTTCATGGCTGAGTGATATTCCATTGTACATGAGGACCACAACTTCTTTATCCATTTTTCTCTTTCCTAGGATATTTAAGGTGTAATCAAGTGGGGGTTCTTGTCAACAGAGCAGCCCTAAACTTTGGGGTGCCTGTGTCTTGCTGATTTTTAGTTTTCCCAATTTATACGCCCATGAGTGGAAGTGCCCTATGCTCTCCAAGCTGTGTTTTTTAGATGTTTCAGAACACACCGTACACTTCTCCAGAGTGGCTGTTGGCAATTTACATCCCACCCATCAGCGTAGCAAGGCTCCCATTTCTCCATGGCCGGTCCTGCATTTCTGCTTTGGACACTTTTTTCCGCATGGCCCTTTTGCCCGCTGGGAAGCCAGACTTCTTTGGAGCGCTGATTTGCCTTTCCAGGTGGCTTGGTTGGCCAAAAAGGGCGTATGCGTTTTTTCCTGAATATATTCAGGAAAAAACGCATACGCCCTTTTTGGCCAAGGGCATCATTGTCCACGTTTTGCCGCTTTTCATGTGCTTTCAAGGCGATTCGAATCTACCTCCTGAAATCTGTTTCCTGCAATTCTGCCTTGCTTTCAAAGCCTCTTCGTTGCCTTCCCTTAATATATTTGTGGACGAGAGGTATCATTTAAAACTCTGCAGGTTTGTGAATTGCAGTGCCCCTGAGCTCCATTTTTCAGCTCGCTTTTTTGGGAGCTGGCCGCAAAAGCGCAGGATTGCTTCAGGCCCTCTTCTGGTTCTGGGGGGCAGGCTGAGCTTGTGCTTAATTCTTCTTCCTGATGGGAAAATAGAGTGACCTGTGCCTGTCCCAACACCTAGAGCTAGTCTCTCATTGGTTCCCCCTCTTCCCGTTCATCCTCAGGACAAATTGCAACCTGTACGGAACAGGAGGTTAAAGGTGCTGATTCTCCAAGGAGGGAGATGGCTAGTAAATCGGCTGGAAGGGCGAACCCGAGCAAAGGAGATGAGAAATGAGGTGCGTTTTAGAAACCTTTCCCGATCACACGGTGTACCATCTTCTGGGTTTCTCATGCCTGTTTTTGATGTAGGAAGATGCCCTTGAACCTGGAGATTTGGGACCCATGGGATGGGTACCATGCAGTATTACTTGAAAGGGTCTGCGTTGGCTCACCCAACCTCACCGAACCGCTCAGCCCCAAGAGTGTCCACCCTTATGTCTCAATCAGCTGTGGGTCTAGATATGGTCAATCCAGGTTGCATCACAGCCCCTGAACGAATTTTGGAAGAATTTCTCTCTCTTTCACTGTCTTTGTTTCACGGGTTTTGAAAAGTAATTTATTTTTATAATGGGGTTTAGCTGCTTTTCACGGCTGTTTTTATGACGCTTTACACCCCCTTGACTCACTTACAGAGAGATATCAATACATAGGTTTGAAGATTCTTACTAGTCAGATATATTCTTGTGCGGTGAATAGGGGGTGTTGAGTCCAGTTCACTGAAAAAGGAATAGGTCTTGTCTCTTACATATTGGGTTTATGGAACGGTATCGGAGCTAATTTGAAACCCTTGTTTTATGCATCACCCCACCTCACCTTTCCCGTTCAGCAGCCATAGTGTGTTTCCTAAACGTGTGACTCTGTTCTGTTTTGCAATTCAGTTCAAGTGTAGCGGTTTTTACATTCCCTCTATAAGTGATATCTTAGGATAAGTGTCTTTTTCTGTGTGACTTATTTCACTTAGAATCGTCGTACCTAAATCCACTCATCGTGCTGCTACTAGCCTTATGACGTTGATTTCATGGCTGAGTGATATTCCATTGTACATGAGGACCACAACTTCTTTATCCATTTTTCTCTTTCCTAGGATATTTAAGGTGTAATGAAGTGGGGGTTCTTGTCAACAGAGCAGCCCTAAACTTTGGGGTGCCTGTGTCTTGCTGATTTTTAGTTTTCCCAATTTATACGCCCATGAGTGGAAGTGCCCTATGCTCTCCAAGCTGTGTTTTTTAGATGTTTCAGGACACACCGTACACTTCTCCCGAGTGGCTGTTGGCAATTTACATCCCACCCATCAGCGTAGCAAGGCTCCCATTTCTCCATGGCCGGTCCTGCATTTCTGGTTTGGACACTTTTTTCCGCATGGCCCTTTTGCCCGCTGGGAAGCCAGACTTCTTTGGAGCGCTGATTTGCCTTTCCAGGTGGCTTGGTTGGCCAAAAAGGGCGTATGCGTTTTTTCCTGAATATATTCAGGAAAAAACGCATACGCCCTTTTTGGCCAAGGGCATCATTGTCCACGTTTTGCCGCTTTTCATGTGCTTTCAAGGCGATTCGAATCTACCTCCTGAAATCTGTTTCCTGCAATTCTGCCTTGCTTTCAAAGCCTCTTCGTTGCCTTCCCTTAATATATTTGTGGACGAGAGGTATCATTTAAAACTCTGCAGGTTTGTGAATTGCAGTGCCCCTGAGCTCCATTTTTCAGCTCGCTTTTTTGGGAGCTGGCCGCAAAAGCGCAGGATTGCTTCAGGCCCTCTTCTGGTTCTGGGGGGCAGGCTGAGCTTGTGCTTAATTCTTCTTCCTGATGGGAAAATAGAGTGACCTGTGCCTGTCCCAACACTTAGAGCTAGTCTCTCATTGGTTCCCCCTCTTCCCGTTCATCCTCAGGACAAATTGCAACCTGTACGGAACAGGAGGTTAAAGGTGCTGATTCGCCAAGGAGGGAGATGGCTAGTAAAGTGGCTGGAATGGCGAACCTGAGCAAAAGGAGATGAGAAATGAGGTGCGTTTTAGAAATCTTTCCCGATCACACGGTGTACCATCTTCTGGGTTTCTCATGCCTGTTTTCGATGTAGGAAGATGCCCTTGAACCTGGAGATTTGGGACCCATAGGATGGGTACCATGCAGTATTACTTGAAAGGGTCTGCGTTGGCTCACCCAACCTCACCGAACCTCTCAGCCCCAAGAGTGTCCACCCTTATGTCTCAATCAGCTGTGGGTCTAGATATGGTCAATCCAGGTTGCATCACAGCCCCTGAACGAATTTTGGAAGAATTTCTCTCTCTTTCACTGTCTTTGTTTCACGGGTTTTGAAAAGTAATTTATTTTTATAATGGGGTTTAGCTGCTTTTCACGGCTGTGTTTATGCCGCTTTACACCCCCTTGACTCACTTACAGAGAGATATCAATACATAGGTTTGAGGATTCTTACTAGTCAGATATATTCTTGTGCGGTGAATAGGGGGTGTTGAGTCCAGTTTACTGAAAAAGGAATAGGTCTTGTCTCTTACATATTGGGTTTATGGAACGGTATCGTGGCTAATTTGAAACCCTTGTTTTATGCATCACCCCACCTCACCTTTCCCGTTCAGCAGCCATAGTGTGTTTCCTAAACGTGTGACTCTGTTCTGTTTTGCAATTCAGTTCAAGTGTAGCGGTTTTTACATTCCCTCTCTAAGTGATATCTTAGGATAAGTGTCTTTTTCTGTGTGACTTATTTCACTTAGAATCGTCGTACCTAAATCCACTCAGCGTGCTGCTACTAGCCTTATGACGTTGATTTCATGGCTGAGTGATATTCCATTGTATATGAGGACCCCAACTTCTTTATCCATTTTTCTCTTTCCTAGGATATTTAAGGTGTAATGAAGTGGGGGTTCTTGTCAACAGAGCAGCCCTAAACTTTGGGGTGCCTGTGTCTTGCTGATTTTTAGTTTTCCCAATTTATACGCCCATGAGTGGAAGTGCCCTATGCTCTCCAAGCTGTGTTTTTTAGATGTTTCAGGACACACCGTACACTTCTCCAGAGTGGCTGTCGGCAATTTACATCCCACCCATCAGCGTAGCAAGGCTCCCATTTCTCCATGGCCGGTCCTGCATTTCTGGTTTGGACACTTTTTTCCGCATGGCCCTTTTGCCCGCTGGGAAGCGAGACTTCTTTGGAGCGCTGATTGGCCTTTCCAGGTTGCTTGGTTGGCCAAAAAGGGCGTATGTGTTTTTTCCTGAATATATTCAGGAAAAAACGCATACGCCCTTTTTGGCCAAGGGCATCATTGTCCACGTTTTGCCGCTTTTCATGTGCTTTCAAGGCGATTCGAATCTACCTCCTGAAATCTGTTTCCTGCAATTCTGCCTTGCTTTCAAAGCCTCTTCGTTGCCTTCCCTTAATATATTTGTGGACGAGAGGTATCATTTAAAACTCTGCAGGTTTGTGAATTGCAGTGCCCCTGAGCTCCATTTTTCAGCTCGCATTTTTGGGAGCTGGCCGCAAAAGCGCAGGATTGCTTCAGGCCCTCTTCTGGTTCTGGGGGGCAGGCTGAGCTTGTGCTTAATTCTTCTTCCTGATGGGAAAATAGAGTGACCTGTGCCTGTCCCAACACCTAGAGCTAGTCTCTCATTGGTTCCCCCTCTTCCCGTTCATCCTCAGGACAAATTGCAACCTGTACGGAACAGGAGGTTAAAGGTGCTGATTCTCCAAGGAGGGAGATGGCTAGTAAAGTGGCTGGAATGGCGAACCTGAGCAAAAGGAGATGAGAAATGAGGTGCGTTTTAGAAATCTTTCCCGATCACACGGTGTACCATCTTCTGGGTTTCTCATGCCTGTTTTCGATGTAGGAAGATGCCCTTGAACCTGGAGATTTGGTACCCATAGGATGGGTACCATGCAGTATTACTTGAAAGGGTCTGCGTTGGCTCACCCAACCTCACCGAACCTCTCAGCCCCAAGAGTGTCCACCCTTATGTCTCAATCAGCTGTGGGTCTAGATATGATCAATCCAGGTTGCATCACAGCCCCTGAACGAATTTTGGAAGAATTTCTCTCTCTTTCACTGTCTTTGTTTCACGGGTTTTGAAAAGTAATTTATTTTTATAATGGGGTTTAGCTGCTTTTCACGGCTGTGTTTATGCCGCTTTACACCCCCTTGACTCACTTACAGAGAGATATCAATACATAGGTTTGAAGATTCTTACTAGTCAGATATATTCTTGTGCGGTGAATAGGGGGTGTTGAGTCCAGTTCACTGAAAAAGGAATAGGTCTTGTCTCTTACATATTGGGTTTATGGAACGGTATCGGAGCTAATTTGAAACCCTTGTTTTATGCATCACCCCACCTCACCTTTCCCGTTCAGCAGCCATAGTGTGTTTCCTAAACGTGTGACTCTGTTCTGTTTTGCAATTCAGTTCAAGTGTAGCGGTTTTTACATTCCCTCTCTAAGTGATATCTTAGGATAAGTGTCTTTTTCTGTGTGACTTATTTCACTTAGAATCGTCGTACCAAAATCCACTCATCGTGCTGCTACTAGCCTTATGACGTTGATTTCATGGCTGAGTGATATTCCATTGTACATGAGGACCACAACTTCTTTATCCATTTTTCTCTTTCCTAGGATATTTAAGGTGTAATGAAGTGGGGGTTCTTGTCAACAGAGCAGCCCTAAACTTTGGGGTGCCTGTGTCTTGCTGATTTTTAGTTTTCCCAATTTATACGCCCATGAGTGGAAGTGCCCTATGCTCTCCAAGCTGTGTTTTTTAGATGTTTCAGAACACACCGTACACTTCTCCAGAGTGGCTGTTGGCAATTTACATCCCACCCATCAGCGTAGCAAGGCTCCCATTTCTCCATGGCCGGTCCTGCATTTCTGGTTTGGACACTTTTTTCCGCATGGCCCTTTTGCCCGCTGGGAAGCCAGACTTCTTTGGAGCGCTGATTGGCCTTTCCAGGTTGCTTGGTTGGCCAAAAAGGGCGTATGCGTTTTTTCCTGAATATATTCAGGAAAAAACGCATACGCCCTTTTTGGCCAAGGGCATCATTGTCCACGTTTTGCCGCTTTTCATGTGCTTTCAAGGCGATTCGAATCTACCTCCTGAAATCTGTTTCCTGCAATTCTGCCTTGCTTTCAAAGCCTCTTCGTTGCCTTCCCTTAATATATTTGTGGACGAGAGGTATCATTTAAAACTCTGCAGGTTTGTGAATTGCAGTGCCCCTGAGCTCCATTTTTCAGCTCGCTTTTTTGGGAGCTGGCCGCAAAAGCGCAGGATTGCTTCAGGCCCTCTTCTGGTTCTGGGGGGCAGGCTGAGCTTGTGCTTAATTCTTCTTCCTGATGGGAAAATAGAGTGACCTGTGCCTGTCCCAACACCTAGAGCTAGTCTCTCATTGGTTCCCCCTCTTCCCGTTCATCCTCAGGACAAATTGCAACCTGTACGGAACAGGAGGTTAAAGGTGCTGATTCTCCAAGGAGGGAGATGGCTAGTAAATCGGCTGGAAGGGCGAACCCGAGCAAAGGAGATGAGAAATGAGGTGCGTTTTAGAAACCTTTCCCGATCACACGGTGTACCATCTTCTGGGTTTCTCATGCCTGTTTTTGATGTAGGAAGATGCCTTTGAACCTGGAGATTTGGGACCCATGGGATGGGTACCATGCAGTATTACTTGAAAGGGTCTGCGTTGGCTCACCCAACCTCACCGAACCTCTCAGCCCCAAGAGTGTCCACCCTTATGTCTCAATCAGCTGTGGGTCTAGATATGGTCAATCCAGGTTGCATCACAGCCCCTGAACGAATTTTGGAAGAATTTCTCTCTCTTTCACTGTCTTTGTTTCACGGGTTTTGAAAAGTAATTTATTTTTATAATGGGGTTTAGCTGCTTTTCACGGCTGTTTTTAGGACGCTTTACACCCCCTTGACTCACTTACAGAGAGATATCAATACATAGGTTTGAAGATTCTTACTAGTCAGATATATTCTTGTGCGGTGAATAGGGGGTGTTGAGTCCAGTTCACTGAAAAAGGAATAGGTCTTGTCTCTTACATATTGGGTTTATGGAACGGTATCGGAGCTAATTTGAAACCCTTGTTTTATGCATCACCCCACCTCACCTTTCCCGTTCAGCAGCCATAGTGTGTTTCCTAAACGTGTGACTCTGTTCTGTTTTGCAATTCAGTTCAAGTGTAGCGGTTTTTACATTCCCTCTCTAAGTGATATCTTAGGATAAGTGTCTTTTTCTGTGTGACTTATTTCACTTAGAATCGTCGTACCTAAATCCACTCATCGTGCTGCTACTAGCCTTATGACGTTGATTTCATGGCTGAGTGATATTCCATTGTACATGAGGACCACAACTTCTTTATCCATTTTTCTCTTTCCTAGGATATTTAAGGTGTAATGAAGTGGGGGTTCTTGTCAACAGAGCAGCCCTAAACTTTGGGGTGCCTGTGTCTTGCTGATTTTTAGTTTTCCCAATTTATACGCCCATGAGTGGAAGTGCCCTATGCTCTCCAAGCTGTGTTTTTTAGATGTTTCAGGACACACCGTACACTTCTCCCGAGTGGCTGTTGGCAATTTACATCCCACCCATCAGCGTAGCAAGGCTCCCATTTCTCCATGGCCGGTCCTGCATTTCTGGTTTGGACACTTTTTTCCGCATGGCCCTTTTGCCCGCTGGGAAGCCAGACTTCTTTGGAGCGCTGATTTGCCTTTCCAGGTGGCTTGGTGGGCCAAAAAGGGCGTATGCGTTTTTTCCTGAATATATTCAGGAAAAAACGCATACGCCCTTTTTGGCCAAGGGCATCATTGTCCACGTTTTGCCGCTTTTCATGTGCTTTCAAGGCGATTCGAATCTACCTCCTGAAATCTGTTTCCTGCAATTCTGCCTTGCTTTCAAAGCCTCTTCGTTGCCTTCCCTTAATATATTTGTGGACGAGAGGTATCATTTAAAACTCTGCAGGTTTGTGAATTGCAGTGCCCCTGAGCTCCATTTTTCAGCTCGCTTTTTTGGGAGCTGGCCGCAAAAGCGCAGGATTGCTTCAGGCCCTCTTCTGGTTCTGGGGGGCAGGCTGAGCTTGTGCTTAATTCTTCTTCCTGATGGGAAAATAGAGTGACCTGTGCCTGTCCCAACACCTAGAGCTAGTCTCTCATTGGTTCCCCCTCTTCCCGTTCATCCTCAGGACAAATTGCAACCTGTACGGAACAGGAGGTTAAAGGTGCTGATTCTCCAAGGAGGGAGATGGCTAGTAAAGTGGCTGGAATGGCGAACCTGAGCAAAAGGAGATGAGAAATGAGGTGCGTTTTAGAAATCTTTCCCGATCACACGGTGTACCATCTTCTGGGTTTCTCATGCCTGTTTTCGATGTAGGAAGATGCCCTTGAACCTGGAGATTTGGTACCCATAGGATGGGTACCATGCAGTATTACTTGAAAGGGTCTGCGTTGGCTCACCCAACCTCACCGAACCTCTCAGCCCCAAGAGTGTCCACCCTTATGTCTCAATCAGCTGTGGGTCTAGATATGGTCAATCCAGGTTGCATCACAGCCCCTGAACGAATTTTGGAAGAATTTCTCTCTCTTTCACTGTCTTTGTTTCACGGGTTTTGAAAAGTAATTTATTTTTATAATGGGGTTTAGCTGCTTTTCACGGCTGTGTTTATGCCGCTTTACACCCCCTTGACTCACTTACAGAGAGATATCAATACATAGGTTTGAAGATTCTTACTAGTCAGATATATTCTTGTGCGGTGAATAGGGGGTGTTGAGTCCAGTTCACTGAAAAAGGAATAGGTCTTGTCTCTTACATATTGGGTTTATGGAACGGTATCGGAGCTAATTTGAAACCCTTGTTTTATGCATCACCCCACCTCACCTTTCCCGTTCAGCAGCCATAGTGTGTTTCCTAAACGTGTGACTCTGTTCTGTTTTGCAATTCAGTTCAAGTGTAGCGGTTTTTACATTCCCTCTCTAAGTGATATCTTAGGATAAGTGTCTTTTTCTGTGTGACTTATTTCACTTAGAATCGTCGTACCAAAATCCACTCATCGTGCTGCTACTAGCCTTATGACGTTGATTTCATGGCTGAGTGATATTCCATTGTACATGAGGACCACAACTTCTTTATCCATTTTTCTCTTTCCTAGGATATTTAAGGTGTAATGAAGTGGGGGTTCTTGTCAACAGAGCAGCCCTAAACTTTGGGGTGCCTGTGTCTTGCTGATTTTTAGTTTTCCCAATTTATACGCCCATGAGTGGAAGTGCCCTATGCTCTCCAAGCTGTGTTTTTTAGATGTTTCAGAACACACCGTACACTTCTCCCGAGTGGCTGTTGGCAATTTACATCCCACCCATCAGCGTAGCAAGGCTCCCATTTCTCCATGGCCGGTCCTGCATTTCTGGTTTGGACACTTTTTTCCGCATGGCCCTTTTGCCCGCTGGGAAGCCAGACTTCTTTGGAGCGCTGATTTGCCTTTCCAGGTGGCTTGGTTGGCCAAAAAGGGCGTATGCGTTTTTTCCTGAATATATTCAGGAAAAAACGCATACGCCCTTTTTGGCCAAGGGCATCATTGTCCACGTTTTGCCGCTTTTCATGTGCTTTCAAGGCGATTCGAATCTACCTCCTGAAATCTGTTTCCTGCAATTCTGCCTTGCTTTCAAAGCCTCTTCGTTGCCTTCCCTTAATATATTTGTGGACGAGAGGTATCATTTAAAACTCTGCAGGTTTGTGAATTGCAGTGCCCCTGAGCTCCATTTTTCAGCTCGCTTTTTTGGGAGCTGGCCGCAAAAGCGCAGGATTGCTTCAGGCCCTCTTCTGGTTCTGGGGGGCAGGCTGAGCTTGTGCTTAATTCTTCTTCCTGATGGGAAAATAGAGTGACCTGTGCCTGTCCCAACACCTAGAGCTAGTCTCTCATTGGTTCCCCCTCTTCCCGTTCATCCTCAGGACAAATTGCAACCTGTACGGAACAGGAGGTTAAAGGTGCTGATTCTCCAAGGAGGGAGATGGCTAGTAAATCGGCTGGAAGGGCGAACCCGAGCAAAGGAGATGAGAAATGAGGTGCGTTTTAGAAACCTTTCCCGATCACACGGTGTACCATCTTCTGGGTTTCTCATGCCTGTTTTTGATGTAGGAAGATGCCTTTGAACCTGGAGATTTGGGACCCATGGGATGGGTACCATGCAGTATTACTTGAAAGGGTCTGCGTTGGCTCACCCAACCTCACCGAACCTCTCAGCCCCAAGAGTGTCCACCCTTATGTCTCAATCAGCTGTGGGTCTAGATATGGTCAATCCAGGTTGCATCACAGCCCCTGAACGAATTTTGGAAGAATTTCTCTCTCTTTCACTGTCTTTGTTTCACGGGTTTTGAAAAGTAATTTATTTTTATAATGGGGTTTAGCTGCTTTTCACGGCTGTTTTTAGGACGCTTTACACCCCCTTGACTCACTTACAGAGAGATATCAATACATAGGTTTGAAGATTCTTACTAGTCAGATATATTCTTGTGCGGTGAATAGGGGGTGTTGAGTCCAGTTCACTGAAAAAGGAATAGGTCTTGTCTCTTACATATTGGGTTTATGGAACGGTATCGGAGCTAATTTGAAACCCTTGTTTTATGCATCACCCCACCTCACCTTTCCCGTTCAGCAGCCATAGTGTGTTTCCTAAACGTGTGACTCTGTTCTGTTTTGCAATTCAGTTCAAGTGTAGCGGTTTTTACATTCCCTCTATAAGTGATATCTTAGGATAAGTGTCTTTTTCTGTGTGACTTATTTCACTTAGAATCGTCGTACCTAAATCCACTCATCGTGCTGCTACTAGCCTTATGACGTTGATTTCATGGCTGAGTGATATTCCATTGTACATGAGGACCACAACTTCTTTATCCATTTTTCTCTTTCCTAGGATATTTAAGGTGTAATGAAGTGGGGGTTCTTGTCAACAGAGCAGCCCTAAACTTTGGGGTGCCTGTGTCTTGCTGATTTTTAGTTTTCCCAATTTATACGCCCATGAGTGGAAGTGCCCTATGCTCTCCAAGCTGTGTTTTTTAGATGTTTCAGGACACACCGTACACTTCTCCCGAGTGGCTGTTGGCAATTTACATCCCACCCATCAGCGTAGCAAGGCTCCCATTTCTCCATGGCCGGTCCTGCATTTCTGGTTTGGACACTTTTTTCCGCATGGCCCTTTTGCCCGCTGGGAAGCCAGACTTCTTTGGAGCGCTGATTTGCCTTTCCAGGTGGCTTGGTGGGCCAAAAAGGGCGTATGCGTTTTTTCCTGAATATATTCAGGAAAAAACGCATACGCCCTTTTTGGCCAAGGGCATCATTGTCCACGTTTTGCCGCTTTTCATGTGCTTTCAAGGCGATTCGAATCTACCTCCTGAAATCTGTTTCCTGCAATTCTGCCTTGCTTTCAAAGCCTCTTCGTTGCCTTCCCTTAATATATTTGTGGACGAGAGGTATCATTTAAAACTCTGCAGGTTTGTGAATTGCAGTGCCCCTGAGCTCCATTTTTCAGCTCGCTTTTTTGGGAGCTGGCCGCAAAAGCGCAGGATTGCTTCAGGCCCTCTTCTGGTTCTGGGGGGCAGGCTGAGCTTGTGCTTAATTCTTCTTCCTGATGGGAAAATAGAGTGACCTGTGCCTGTCCCAACACCTAGAGCTAGTCTCTCATTGGTTCCCCCTCTTCCCGTTCATCCTCAGGACAAATTGCAACCTGTACGGAACAGGAGGTTAAAGGTGCTGATTCTCCAAGGAGGGAGATGGCTAGTAAAGTGGCTGGAATGGCGAACCTGAGCAAAAGGAGATGAGAAATGAGGTGCGTTTTAGAAATCTTTCCCGATCACACGGTGTACCATCTTCTGGGTTTCTCATGCCTGTTTTCGATGTAGGAAGATGCCCTTGAACCTGGAGATTTGGTACCCATAGGATGGGTACCATGCAGTATTACTTGAAAGGGTCTGCGTTGGCTCACCCAACCTCACCGAACCTCTCAGCCCCAAGAGTGTCCACCCTTATGTCTCAATCAGCTGTGGGTCTAGATATGGTCAATCCAGGTTGCATCACAGCCCCTGAACGAATTTTGGAAGAATTTCTCTCTCTTTCACTGTCTTTGTTTCACGGGTTTTGAAAAGTAATTTATTTTTATAATGGGGTTTAGCTGCTTTTCACGGCTGTGTTTATGCCGCTTTACACCCCCTTGACTCACTTACAGAGAGATATCAATACATAGGTTTGAAGATTCTTACTAGTCAGATATATTCTTGTGCGGTGAATAGGGGGTGTTGAGTCCAGTTCACTGAAAAAGGAATAGGTCTTGTCTCTTACATATTGGGTTTATGGAACGGTATCGGAGCTAATTTGAAACCCTTGTTTTATGCATCACCCCACCTCACCTTTCCCGTTCAGCAGCCATAGTGTGTTTCCTAAACGTGTGACTCTGTTCTGTTTTGCAATTCAGTTCAAGTGTAGCGGTTTTTACATTCCCTCTCTAAGTGATATCTTAGGATAAGTGTCTTTTTCTGTGTGACTTATTTCACTTAGAATCGTCGTACCAAAATCCACTCATCGTGCTGCTACTAGCCTTATGACGTTGATTTCATGGCTGAGTGATATTCCATTGTACATGAGGACCACAACTTCTTTATCCATTTTTCTCTTTCCTAGGATATTTAAGGTGTAATGAAGTGGGGGTTCTTGTCAACAGAGCAGCCCTAAACTTTGGGGTGCCTGTGTCTTGCTGATTTTTAGTTTTCCCAATTTATACGCCCATGAGTGGAAGTGCCCTATGCTCTCCAAGCTGTGTTTTTTAGATGTTTCAGAACACACCGTACACTTCTCCAGAGTGGCTGTTGGCAATTTACATCCCACCCATCAGCGTAGCAAGGCTCCCATTTCTCCATGGCCGGTCCTGCATTTCTGCTTTGGACACTTTTTTCCGCATGGCCCTTTTGCCCGCTGGGAAGCCAGACTTCTTTGGAGCGCTGATTTGCCTTTCCAGGTGGCTTGGTTGGCCAAAAAGGGCGTATGCGTTTTTTCCTGAATATATTCAGGAAAAAACGCATACGCCCTTTTTGGCCAAGGGCATCATTGTCCACGTTTTGCCGCTTTTCATGTGCTTTCAAGGCGATTCGAATCTACCTCCTGAAATCTGTTTCCTGCAATTCTGCCTTGCTTTCAAAGCCTCTTCGTTGCCTTCCCTTAATATATTTGTGGACGAGAGGTATCATTTAAAACTCTGCAGGTTTGTGAATTGCAGTGCCCCTGAGCTCCATTTTTCAGCTCGCTTTTTTGGGAGCTGGCCGCAAAAGCGCAGGATTGCTTCAGGCCCTCTTCTGGTTCTGGGGGGCAGGCTGAGCTTGTGCTTAATTCTTCTTCCTGATGGGAAAATAGAGTGACCTGTGCCTGTCCCAACACCTAGAGCTAGTCTCTCATTGGTTCCCCCTCTTCCCGTTCATCCTCAGGACAAATTGCAACCTGTACGGAACAGGAGGTTAAAGGTGCTGATTCTCCAAGGAGGGAGATGGCTAGTAAATCGGCTGGAAGGGCGAACCCGAGCAAAGGAGATGAGAAATGAGGTGCGTTTTAGAAACCTTTCCCGATCACACGGTGTACCATCTTCTGGGTTTCTCATGCCTGTTTTTGATGTAGGAAGATGCCCTTGAACCTGGAGATTTGGGACCCATGGGATGGGTACCATGCAGTATTACTTGAAAGGGTCTGCGTTGGCTCACCCAACCTCACCGAACCTCTCAGCCCCAAGAGTGTCCACCCTTATGTCTCAATCAGCTGTGGGTCTAGATATGGTCAATCCAGGTTGCATCACAGCCCCTGAACGAATTTTGGAAGAATTTCTCTCTCTTTCACTGTCTTTGTTTCACGGGTTTTGAAAAGTAATTTATTTTTATAATGGGGTTTAGCTGCTTTTCACGGCTGTTTTTAGGACGCTTTACACCCCCTTGACTCACTTACAGAGAGATATCAATACATAGGTTTGAAGATTCTTACTAGTCAGATATATTCTTGTGCGGTGAATAGGGGGTGTTGAGTCCAGTTCACTGAAAAAGGAATAGGTCTTGTCTCTTACATATTGGGTTTATGGAACGGTATCGGAGCTAATTTGAAACCCTTGTTTTATGCATCACCCCACCTCACCTTTCCCGTTCAGCAGCCATAGTGTGTTTCCTAAACGTGTGACTCTGTTCTGTTTTGAAATTCAGTTCAAGTGTAGCGGTTTTTACATTCCCTCTATAAGTGATATCTTAGGATAAGTGTCTTTTTCTGTGTGACTTATTTCACTTAGAATCGTCGTACCTAAATCCACTCATCGTGCTGCTACTAGCCTTATGACGTTGATTTCATGGCTGAGTGATATTCCATTGTACATGAGGACCACAACTTCTTTATCCATTTTTCTCTTTCCTAGGATATTTAAGGTGTAATGAAGTGGGGGTTCTTGTCAACAGAGCAGCCCTAAACTTTGGGGTGCCTGTGTCTTGCTGATTTTTAGTTTTCCCAATTTATACGCCCATGAGTGGAAGTGCCCTATGCTCTCCAAGCTGTGTTTTTTAGATGTTTCAGGACACACCGTACACTTCTCCCGAGTGGCTGTTGGCAATTTACATCCCACCCATCAGCGTAGCAAGGCTCCCATTTCTCCATGGCCGGTCCTGCATTTCTGGTTTGGACACTTTTTTCCGCATGGCCCTTTTGCCCGCTGGGAAGCCAGACTTCTTTGGAGCGCTGATTTGCCTTTCCAGGTGGCTTGGTTGGCCAAAAAGGGCGTATGCGTTTTTTCCTGAATATATTCAGGAAAAAACGCATACGCCCTTTTTGGCCAAGGGCATCATTGTCCACGTTTTGCCGCTTTTCATGTGCTTTCAAGGCGATTCGAATCTACCTCCTGAAATCTGTTTCCTGCAATTCTGCCTTGCTTTCAAAGCCTCTTCGTTGCCTTCCCTTAATATATTTGTGGACGAGAGGTATCATTTAAAACTCTGCAGGTTTGTGAATTGCAGTGCCCCTGAGCTCCATTTTTCAGCTCGCTTTTTTGGGAGCTGGCCGCAAAAGCGCAGGATTGCTTCAGGCCCTCTTCTGGTTCTGGGGGGCAGGCTGAGTTTGTGCTTAATTCTTCTTCCTGATGGGAAAATAGAGTGACCTGTGCCTGTCCCAACACCTAGAGCTAGTCTCTCATTGGTTCCCCCTCTTCGCGTTCATCCTCAGGACAAATTGCAACCTGTACGGAACAGGAGGTTAAAGGTGCTGATTCGCCAAGGAGGGAGATGGCTAGTAAAGTGGCTAGAATGGCGAACCTGAGCAAAAGGAGATGAGAAATGAGGTACGTTTTAGAAATCTTTCCCGATCACACGGTGTACCATCTTCTGGGTTTCTCATGCCTGTTTTCGATGTAGGAAGATGCCCTTGAACCTGGAGATTTGGTACCCATAGGATGGGTACCATGCAGTATTACTTGAAAGGGTCTGCGTTGGCTCACCCAACCTCACCGAACCTCTCAGCCCCAAGAGTGTCCACCCTTATGTCTCAATCAGCTGTGGGTCTAGATATGGTCAATCCAGGTTGCATCACAGCCCCTGAACGAATTTTGGAAGAATTTCTCTCTCTTTCACTGTCTTTGTTTCACGGGTTTTGAAAAGTAATTTATTTTTATAATGGGGTTTAGCTGCTTTTCACGCCTGTGTTTATGCCGCTTTACACCTCCTTGACTCACTTACAGAGAGATATCAATACATAGGTTTGAGGATTCTTACTAGTCAGATATATTCTTGTGCGGTGAATAGGGGGTGTTGAGTCCAGTTCACTGAAAAAGGAATAGGTCTTGTCTCTTACATATTGGGTTTATGGAACGGTATCGGAGCTAATTTGAAACCCTTGTTTTATGCATCACCCCACCTCACCTTTCCCGTTCAGCAGCCATAGTGTGTTTCCTAAACGTGTGACTCTGTTCTGTTTTGCAATTCAGTTCAAGTGTAGCGGTTTTTACATTCCCTCTATAAGTGATATCTTAGGATAAGTGTCTTTTTCTGTGTGACTTATTTCACTTATAATCGTCGTACCTAAATCCACTCATCGTGCTTCTACTAGCCTTATGACGTTGATTTCATGGCTGAGTGATATTCCATTGTACATGAGGACCCCAACTTCTTTATCCATTTTTCTCTTTCCTAGGATATTTAAGGTGTAATGAAGTGGGGGTTCTTGTCAACAGAGCAGCCCTAAACTTTGGGGTGCCTGTGTCTTGCTGATTTTTAGTTTTCCCAATTTATACGCCCATGAGTGGAAGTGCCCTATGCTCTCCAAGCTGTGTTTTTTAGATGTTTCAGGACACACCGTACACTTCTCCCGAGTGGCTGTTGGCAATTTACATCCCACCCATCAGCGTAGCAAGGCTCCCATTTCTCCATGGCCGGTCCTGCATTTCTGCTTTGGACACTTTTTTCCGCATGGCCCTTTTGCCCGCTGGGAAGCGAGACTTCTTTGGAGCGCTGATTGGCCTTTCCAGGTTGCTTGGTTGGCCAAAAAGGGCGTATGCGTTTTTTCCTGAATATATTCAGGAAAAAACGCATACGCCCTTATTGGCCAAGGGCATCATTGTCCACGTTTTGCCGCTTTTCATGTGCTTTCAAGGCGATTCGAATCTACCTCCTGAAATCTGTTTCCTGCAATTCTGCCTTGCTTTCAAAGCCTCTTCGTTGCCTTCCCTTAATATATTTGTGGACGAGAGGTATCATTTAAAACTCTGCAGGTTTGTGAATTGCAGTGCCCCTGAGCTCCATTTTTCAGCTCGCTTTTTTGGGAGCTGGCCGCAAAAGCGCAGGATTGCTTCAGGCCCTCTTCTGGTTCTGGGGGGCAGGCTGAGCTTGTGCTTAATTCTTCTTCCTGATGGGAAAATAGAGTGACCTGTGCCTGTCCCAACACCTAGAGCTAGTCTCTCATTGGTTCCCCCTCTTCGCGTTCATCCTCAGGACAAATTGCAACCTGTACGGAACAGGAGGTTAAAGGTGCTGATTCGCCAAGGAGGGAGATGGCTAGTAAAGTGGCTGGAATGGCGAACCTGAGCAAAAGGAGATGAGAAATGAGGTGCGTTTTAGAAATCTTTCCCGATCACACGGTGTACCATCTTCTGGGTTTCTCATGCCTGTTTTCGATGTAGGAAGATGCCCTTGAACCTGGAGATTTGGTACCCATAGGATGGGTACCATGCAGTATTACTTGAAAGGGTCTGCGTTGGCTCACCCAACCTCACCGAACCTCTCAGCCCCAAGAGTGTCCACCCTTATGTCTCAATCAGCTGTGGGTCTAGATATGGTCAATCCAGGTTGCATCACAGCCCCTGAACGAATTTTGGAAGAATTTCTCTCTCTTTCACTGTCTTTGTTTCACGGGTTTTGAAAAGTAATTTATTTTTATAATGGGGTTTAGCTGCTTTTCACGCCTGTGTTTATGCCGCTTTACACCTCCTTGACTCAGTTACAGAGAGATATCAATACATAGGTTTGAGGATTCTTACTAGTCAGATATATTCTTGTGCGGTGAATAGGGGGTGTTGAGTCCAGTTCACTGAAAAAGGAATAGGTCTTTTCTCTTACATATTGGGTTTATGGAACGGTATCGGAGCTAATTTGAAACCCTTGTTTTATGCATCACCCCACCTCACCTTTCCCGTTCAGCAGCCATAGTGTGTTTCCTAAACGTGTGACTCTGTTCTGTTTTGCAATTCAGTTCAAGTTTAGCGGTTTTTACATTCCCTCTATAAGTGATATCTTAGGATAAGTGTCTTTTTCTGTGTGACTTATTTCACTTAGAATCGTCGTACCTAAATCCACTCATCGTGCTGCTACTAGCCTTATGACGTTGATTTCATGGCTGTGTGATATTCCATTGTACATGAGGACCACAACTTCTTTATCCATTTTTCTCTTTCCTAGGATATTTAAGGTGTAATGAAGTGGGGGTTCTTGTCAACAGAGCAGCCCTAAACTTTGGGGTGCCTGTGTCTTGCTGATTTTTAGTTTTCCCAATTTATACGCCCATGAGTGGAAGTGCCCTATGCTCTCCAAGCTGTGTTTTTTAGATGTTTCAGGACACACCGTACACTTCTCCCGAGTGGCTGTTGGCAATTTACATCCCGCCCATCAGCGTAGCAAGGCTCCCATTTCTCCATGGCCGGTCCTGCATTTCTGCTTTGGACACTTTTTTCCGCATGGCCCTTTTGCCCGCTGGGAAGCGAGACTTCTTTGGAGCGCTGATTGGCCTTTCCAGGTTGCTTGGTTGGCCAAAAAGGGCGTATGCGTTTTTTCCTGAATATATTCAGGAAAAAACGCATACGCCCTTTTTGGCCAAGGGCATCATTGTCCACGTTTTGCCGCTTTTCATGTGCTTTCAAGGCGATTCGAATCTACCTCCTGAAATCTGTTTCCTGCAATTCTGCCTTGCTTTCAAAGCCTCTTCGTTGCCTTCCCTTAATATATTTGTGGACGAGAGGTATCATTTAAAACTCTGCAGGTTTGTGAATTGCAGTGCCCCTGAGCTCCATTTTTCAGCTCGCTTTTTTGGGAGCTGGCCGCAAAAGCGCAGGATTGCTTCAGGCCCTCTTCTGGTTCTGGGGGGCAGGCTGAGCTTGTGCTTAATTCTTCTTCCTGATGGGAAAATAGAGTGACCTGTGCCTGTCCCAACACCTAGAGCTAGTCTCTCATTGGTTCCCCCTCTTCCCGTTCATCCTCAGGACAAATTGCAACCTGTACGGAACAGGAGGTTAAAGGTGCTGATTCTCCAAGGAGGGAGATGGCTAGTAAATCGGCTGGAAGGGCGAACCCGAGCAAAGGAGATGAGAAATGAGGTGCGTTTTAGAAACCTTTCCCGATCACACGGTGTACCATCTTCTGGGTTTCTCATGCCTGTTTTTGATGTAGGAAGATGCCCTTGAACCTGGAGAATTGGGATCCATGGGATGGGTACCATGCAGTATTACTTGAAAGGGTCTGCGTTGGCTCACCCAACCTCACCGAACCTCTCAGCCCCAAGAGTGTCCACCCTTATGTCTCAATCAGCTGTGGGTCTAGATATGGTCAATCCAGGTTGCATCACAGCCCCTGAACGAATTTTGGAAGAATTTCTCTCTCTTTCACTGTCTTTGTTTCACGGGTTTTGAAAAGTAATTTATTTTTATAATGGGGTTTAGCTGCTTTTCACGACTGTTTTAGGCCGCTTTACACCCCCTTGACTCACTTACAGAGAGATATCAATACATAGGTTTGAAGATTCTTACTAGTCAGATATATTCTTGTGCGGTGAATAGGGGGTGTTGAGTCCAGTTCACTGAAAAAGGAATAGGTCTTGTCTCTTACATATTGGGTTTATGGAACGGTATCGGAGCTAATTTGAAACCCTTGTTTTATGCATCACCCCACCTCACCTTTCCCGTTCAGCAGCCATAGTGTGTTTCCTAAACGTGTGACTCTGTTCTGTTTTGCAATTCAGTTCAAGTGTAGCGGTTTTTACATTCCCTCTCTAAGTGATATCTTAGGATAAGTGTCTTTTTCTGTGTGACTTATTTCACTTAGAATCGTCGTACCTAAATCCACTCATCGTGCTGCTACTAGCCTTATGACGTTGATTTCATGGCTGAGTGATATTCCATTGTACATGAGGACCCCAACTTCTTTATCCATTTTTCTCTTTCCTAGGATATTTAAGGTGTAATGAAGTGGGGGTTCTTGTCAACAGAGCAGCCCTAAACTTTGGGGTGCCTGTGTCTTGCTGATTTTTAGTTTTCCCAATTTATACGCCCATGAGTGGAAGTGCCCTATGCTCTCCAAGCTGTGTTTTTTAGATGTTTCAGAACACACCGTACACTTCTCCAGAGTGGCTGTTGGCAATTTACATCCCACCCATCAGCGTAGCAAGGCTCCCATTTCTCCATGGCCGGTCCTGCATTTCTGGTTTGGACACTTTTTTCCGCATGGCCCTTTTGCCCGCTGGGAAGCCAGACTTCTTTGGAGCGCTGATTTGCCTTTCCAGGTGGCTTGGTTGGCCAAAAAGGGCGTATGCGTTTTTTCCTGAATATATTCAGGAAAAAACGCATACGCCCTTTTTGGCCAAGGGCATCATTGTCCACGTTTTGCCGCTTTTCATGTGCTTTCAAGGCGATTCGAATCTACCTCCTGAAATCTGTTTCCTGCAATTCTGCCTTGCTTTCAAAGCCTCTTCGTTGCCTTCCCTTAATATATTTGTGGACGAGAGGTATCATTTAAAACTCTGCAGGTTTGTGAATTGCAGTGCCCCTGAGCTCCAATTTTCAGCTCGCTTTTTTGGGAGCTGGCCGCAAAAGCGCAGGATTGCTTCAGGCCCTCTTCTGGTTCTGGGGGGCAGGCTGAGTTTGTGCTTAATTCTTCTTCCTGATGGGAAAATAGAGTGACCTGTGCCTGTCCCAACACCTAGAGCTAGTCTCTCATTGGTTCCCCCTCTTCCCGTTCATCCTCAGGACAAATTGCAACCTGTACGGAACAGGAGGTTAAAGGTGCTGATTCGCCAAGGAGGGAGATGGCTAGTAAAGTGGCTGGAATGGCGAACCTGAGCAAAAGGAGATGAGAAATGAGGTGCGTTTTAGAAATCTTTCCCGATCACACGGTGTACCATCTTCTGGGTTTCTCATGCCTGTTTTCGATGTAGGAAGATGCCCTTGAACCTGGAGATTTGGGACCCATAGGATGGGTACCATGCAGTATTACTTGAAAGGGTCTGCGTTGGCTCACCCAACCTCACCGAACCTCTCAGCCCCAAGAGTGTCCACCCTTATGTCTCAATCAGCTGTGGGTCTAGATATGGTCAATCCAGGTTGCATCACAGCCCCTGAACGAATTTTGTAAGAATTTCTCTCTCTTTCACTGTCTTTGTTTCACGGGTTTTGAAAAGTAATTTATTTTTATAATGGGGTTTAGCTGCTTTTCACGGCTGTGTTTATGCCGCTTTACACCCCCTTGACTCACTTACAGAGAGATATCAATACATAGGTTT